>NW_021279765.1:0-1872 GCF_002162155.2 Triticum dicoccoides
AAACGGCCGAAACCGCGAGTGTTGATGATCGACACGTAAGCGTACCTTGGAGTTCGATAACCATGGAAATCACTCCGGGACCCCGAAATGGTGAGTAATAGTGCATGAAGCGGGCCAGAATTGGCCAAAACTGCGAGTGTTGATGATCAACACGTAAACACATCTTGGGGTTTAAAGACTATGGAAATCGCTTCGGGCCCGAAAATGATGAGTAATAGTCCACGAAACGGGTCAGAATTGGACAGAACTGTGAGTGTTGACAACTGACACATAAACGCACCCCGGGGTTCATCAATCGTGGAAATCGCTCTGGGTCCCCAAAATGGCGAGTAATAGTCCACAAAACGGACAAGAATCGGCCAAATATGTGAGTGTTGATGATCGACATGTAAACACACCCCGAGGTTCGTCAATCGTGGAAATGACTCCGGGACCCCAAAACAGAGTAATAGTCCAAGAAACGGGCCAGAATCAGCCCGAACTGTGATTGTTGATGACCGACACATAAGCGCACCTTGGAGTTCGACAACCATGGAAATCGCTTTGGGGCCCAAAAACGGTGACTAATAGTCCATGAAACGGGCCAGAATCGGCCAAAACTGCAAGTGTTGATGACCAACACGTAAGCACACCTTGGGGTTCAACAACTATGGAAATCGCTTCGGGACCCGAAAACGATGAGTAATAGTCCACGAAACGTGTCATAATTAGACAAAACTGTGAGTGTTAACGACTGACACATAAACGCACCCCGGGGTTCATCAATCGTGGAAATCGCTCTGGGTCCCCAAAAGGCTGAGTAATAGTCCACGAAACGGACAAGAATCGGCCAAATATGTGAGTGTTGATGATCGCCACGTAAACGCACCCCGAGGTTCGTCAATCATGGAAATGACTCCGGGACCCCCAAACAGAGTAATAGTCCAAGAAACGGGCGAGAATCAGCCCGAACTGTGATTGTTGATGACCGACACGTAAGCGCGCCTTGGAGTTCGACAACCATGGAAATCGCTTTGGGGCCCAAAAACGGTGAGTAATAGTCCATGAAACGGGCCATAATCGGCTAAAACCACGAATGTTGACGACAGACACGTAAACGCACCCGGGGTTCGACATCCATGGAAATCACTCCGGGACCCCAAAACAGTGAGCAATTGTCCATGAAATAGGCCAGAATCGGCCAAAACTGCGAGTGTTAATGACCAACACGTAAGCACACCTTGGAGTTCGACAACCATGGAAATCGCTTTGGGACCCCAAAACGGTGAGTAATAGTCCATGAAACGGGCCAGAATCGGCCAAAACTGCAAGTGTGGATGACCAACACGTAAGCACACCTTGGGGTTCAACAACTATGAAAATCGCTTCGGGACCCCAAAACGTTGAGTAATAGTCCACGAAACGGGTCAGAATTGGACAAAACTGTGAGAGTTGAAGACCAACACGTAAACGCACCCTGGGGTTCGTCAATTGTGGAAATGACTCCGGGACCCCAATACAGAGTAATAGTCCACGAAACATGCCAGAATCGGCCAAAACTGTGATTGTTGATGACCGATACGTAAGCACACCTTGGGATTCAACAACTATGGAAATCGCTTTGGGACCCCAAAACGGTGAAATATAGTCCACGAAACGGGTCAGAATTGGACAAAACTGTCAGTGTTGACGACGGACACATAAACGCACCCCGGGGTTCATCAATCGTGGAAATCGCTCTGGGTCCCCAAAACGCTGAGTAATAGTGCACGAAACCGCGAGTAATAATCCATGAAACGAGAATCGCTTTGGGACCCCAAAACGACGAGTAATAGTCCATGAAACGGGCCATAAACGGCCGAAACCGCGAGTGTTGATGATCGACACGTAAGC
>NW_021279766.1:0-5587 GCF_002162155.2 Triticum dicoccoides
AGATGAACCAGACCTGACACGACTCTAAGCATAGCAGGCATAGCAAGGTAGGAACAACACATACATATGGCTCAAACAACTCCTACACATGCTAGTGGGTTTCATCTAGTTACTGTGGCAATGACAGGTCATGCAGAGGAAATGGGTTCAACTACCGTAGCACACAGCAGTTTGAAACGCGTTGTCTTAATGCAGTAAAAGAGAGCAGGAGCGAGAACATGGGATTGTATCGATATGATCAAATGGTTGGTTGCTTGCCTGATGGTTCGATGCACGGATACGGTTCTTCGTTAGGGTAATCACGGTACTCCTCGGAGGCAGAACCTGTCGCAAAGGACATCGATACACAACCATCACCAAACAATGTGCAACAATATGATGCATGCATGAAACATAGCAATATGAGTGTGTTGGGCTAATGCAACTAAAACCAGAAGGGTTTGAACAAATTTGAATCAAAGATTCAAATTTCAAACTCAAACATGGCCTTTTAAAGTGCTTTTCCTTGTTCTGCTTAAAACATCAATTTAACTTGTTTGATCATGCATGAAAATAGTACAGATGGATAGCTTGGATTTTTCTGATCATTTTTCATATATAATTTGTCCAATTTGGAGTTACAGAATAAAAGTTATGAATTTTTGAAGTTTAAATAATATTCTGGAATTTCCTGATTTAAATTAAATCCAGAATATATATATTGCGCCAGCATGACGTCAGCATGACGTCAGTGGTCAACCGCGGCTGGCTAGGGTCAAACCTGACGTGTGGGGGCCACACGTCAGTGACAGGGGGGTTTAACAGGATTAAATTAATCCTAATTAGGGATTAGTGGCGCTGGGGCCCACTGGTCAGTGTCAGGGGGGGTAGTTAATTTAACTGATTCGGTTAGTGCTAATCCTAATTAGCTACAGGGCTGGGCCCACCTGTCAGGGACACAGGGGGGTTCCTGCCGTGGTCAAGGTGGGTCAAACCCACCGGCGACATGACGCGGCGAGGCCCGAGACGGCGGCGCGATGCGGGATCGCGCTACAGGGCACGGGCGAGGCCGTGCTTGGGCTCGTTGGAGAGCCCTTGCTCCCACGCGTCGAACGGTGGTGGTGGCCGTGCCTGGGGTGGCCTGTACCGTCGACGGCAACGACCGTGGCGGCTGCCGGAGCTCGGTTGAGCTCGGGGTCGAGGCTACAACGGCTGCGGGGTTGCGGGGTTGGCACCTACGGCTTCTACGCGGCGCGGTGAGGACGTGGGTGTGCTCGGTTGGGCGCTACGGTGACCGTGGCCACGACGGCGACATCGCCGGCGGCGTCGAGCTTCGGAGCTCAAGGGGGCGGCAGCTACAGGAGGCTAGGGATGACGGGGCAAGGGGGAATCGAATCAGTGGCTCACCGCGGAGCTGCAGGGATGGTTAGCGGGCTCGGGGACGGCCGGAGTGCAGCGAATCGACGGCGATGACCTCCGGTGGCCGAGGAGGGGAACGGCGACGTAGGCGGCGATGCAGGGCTTCCGGAGACCCGTGGAGCGGTGGGGAGGAAGAGGGGGTCACGGCGGAGCCTCTGGGCTAGTCGGGGGAGCGAGGGGTGGCCGGTGACGGCTGCTATGGCGAACGGCGGCGAGGGTGGTGTTCGGCCGTGTGAGAGAGAGAGCGAGGGAGAGGAGGGAGGAGCCGAGGGAGAGTGAGAGAGAGCAGGGGGGAGGCGTGGCGTCGTCCGGGGCATCGAGCGAGGAGGGGAGGGCAGGCAGGCAGCCGAGCAGGTGGCGTGGCACGGTGGCGCGCGCGCGCCGGCCACACTCCCCTCCCTCTGTCGAGGACGAAGACGACAGAGGAGGGAGGCGGGCTGGGCTGCCTGCTGGCTGGGCTGGCCAGCTGGCTGGGCTGCACAGGGAGGAGCCCAGGTAAGCTTCTCCCTTTTTAATTATTTCTGTTTTCTAATTTCTGACATTTGTTTTGATTTAAATAATATATTAAATCATTTATTTACCTTATGCCAATTTTTGCAGGAGCTAGATATATTATTCCAGAGCTCCTTTATAATTGGCATAATATTTGGACATATATTAATATATATAATTAATATATTTCCAATGCAAATATTTATGCGTTAATTCCAAATGCCCAAAATAAATACCTATGAGCTCTTAAAAATATTGGTTTGATTTTTATCTCTGTCCAATATTTTCAGAGAGCAACATGAGCATTTTCTTGGACCCTTTTGGAGAAATTTTTATTTGGATCATTTTCAAAAATGATTCTGAGGGTTTCACAAATCCCCATTTCAAATTAAATGGAAATTTAAACATGATGCACACACTCTGATGCATGACTAGCTAGGGTGTGACAACTCACCCCCACTCAAAAGAATCTCGTCCCGAGATTTGGGTTCCTCCGGGAAGAAGGCGGGATACTCAAGTCGAAGACGATCCTCCCTTTCCCAGGTTGCTTCATCCTCAGAATGGTGCGACCATTGAACTTTGAGAAACTTGATATTATGACGTCGGGTGGTACGTTCGGCCTGATCGAGGATACGAATGGGGTACTCTCGATATGTAAGATTATCTTGGAGATCAAGCGTTTCGTGGTCCACTTCACGGATAGGATCCGAGAAGCAACGCCTGAGTTGGGAAACGTGGAAGACATCGTGGACTCTGGAGAGGTGCGGAGGTAGTTCCAACTGGTAGGCAACTTCTCCTCGTTTGGCGAGAATGCGAAAAGGTCCAATGTAACGAGGAGCCAATTTGCCTTTGATACCGAAACGATGGGTTCCCTTCAGAGGGGTGACCCGAAGATAAGCCTTCTCGTCAACCTCGAAAGTCATAGCCTTATGTTTTCGGTCATATTGACTCTTTTGACGAGATTGGGCTGTTTTCAACTTTTCATGAACGATGCGAACTTGTTCTTCTGCTTCCTGAATCATATCCGGGCCAAAGAATTGTCTTTCCCCGGTCTCTGACCAGTTAAGGGGTGTTCGACACCGTCGTCCATAGAGAACTTCAAAAGGGGCTTTACCCAAGCTAGATTGATAGCTGTTGTTGTAAGCAAATTCGGCAAATGGAAGACACTTCTCCCAGTCCATTCCGAATGAGATAACAGAGGCTCGAAGCATGTCTTCTAGAATCTGGTTGACGCGTTCCACTTGACCACTCGACTGAGGGTGGAAGGCGGTGCTAAAGGAGAGACGGGTTCCCATAGCATTTTGGAAACTTTCCCAAAATCGAGAGGTGAAAAGACTTCCTCGATCCGAGTTAATTTCCAAAGGAACACCATGGAGGGACACTATTCGGGAGATGTATAAGTCTGCCAGCTGGCTAGCGGTTATACTCTCACGAACAGGTAAGAAATGGGCTACTTTGGAAAGACGATCGACCACGACGAAAATAGCATTATTCCCTCTCTTGGTCCTGGGAAAACCGGTAATGAAATCCATACCAATTTTATCCCATTTCCATTCAGGAATAGCTAAGGGTTGAAGGGTGCCAGCAGGCCGTTGATGCTCTGCTTTTACACGACGACAGACGTCGCAATTTGCAATAAACTGAGCAATTTCTCTCTTCATCCTAGTCCACCAGAATCTCTGGCGTAGGTCCTGATACATCTTAGTACTACCGGGATGAATGGTGAGAGGAGATTCATGAGCTTCCTTAAGGATCAAACGCCTCAGGTTGCGCACTTTGGGAACCACTAGTCGATTCCCGAAGTATACGACCCCTTGATCATTAATGGAGAAGCAATTCGCAATTCCTTTCTGAATGTTTCTCTTGATGCGGGAGATTCCCGGATCTACCTTCTGTGCTTTGATAATCTGATCCGTAAGGGTAGGTTTTGCCACCAAGGTGGAAAGAAAACCTTGAGGAACAATGTGAAGGTTAAGCTTCCGAAATTCCTCATGGAGAAGCGGTTGACTTTGTTGTAACATCAGATTGTTACAATAAGATTTACGACTTAGCGCATCAGCCATGACGTTGGCTTTCCCTGGGGTGTAGGTTATTCCTAAGTCGAAGTCTGTGATCAATTCAACCCAACGTCTTTGCCTGAGATTCAGATCCGGTTGGGTGAAAATGTACTTCAGACTTTGGTGATCAGTGAATACTTCGCAACGATTACCGAGGAGGTAATGTCGCCATGTCTTAAGTGCATAGACTACGGCTGCAAGCTCTAGATCATGAGTAGGATAATTCTCCTCATGTGGGTGCAATTGCCGTGAAGCGTAAGCAATTACATGTTGATCTTGCATGAGAATGCAACCTAGTCCTTGTCGCGAGGCGTCGCAGTAGATAACAAAGTCCTTGGAGAAGTCTGGCGGTACCAGTACGGGAGCAGAGGTCAGGCGTCTTTTCAGTTCCTGAAAGCTGTGCTCACATTGTGGAGTCCATTCGAACTTCTTATCTTTCTTGAGGAGTTCGGTTAGAGGTTTGGCAACCTTGGAGAAGTTCTCGACAAAGCGACGACAATAGCTCGCTAAGCCCAGAAAACTCCGAACTTGCTTGACCGATTCAGGTGGAGTCCAATTAAGGACGGCTTGAACTCGCTCAGGGTTAACAGCAATACCTTTACCAGATATTACATGACCCAGATAGGTCACTTCTGACAACCAGAATTCACATTTAGAAAATTTGGCATAAAGGCGATGCTCTCGAAGTTTCTTCAACACTAGCCTTAAATGTTCGGCATGTTCTTCCTCGTTCTTGGAGTAGATGAGTATATCATCGAGGTAAATCACGACGAATTTATCCAAATACTCCATGAAGATTGAGTTCATTAACCGAGAAAAGGTGGCTGGAGCGTTGGTTAAACCGAAGGACATGACGGTGTACTCGTATTGGCCATAACGAGTAACAAAGGCCGTTTTAGGAATGTCCCCGTTTCTGATTTTGATTTGATGGTAGCCCAACCTCAAATCCATCTTGGAGAAGACTAAGGATCCAGCGAGCTGATCATACAGGTTGTTGATCCTGGGAAGCGGATATTTGTTCTTGATTGTGACCAAATTGACAGGTCGGTAATATACAACCATCCGGTCCGTACCATCCTTCTTCTTGACGAAGAGGACGGGGCAAGCCCACGGAGATGAGCTAGGTCGGATGAAACCCTTTTTCAAGGACTCATCGAGTTGTTTCTTAAGCTCGGCTAGTTCTAGGGGTGCCATCTTATAAGGTCTTCTAGCAATCGGAACGGTTCCGGGGATGAGGTCTATTACGAACTCAACATCCCTGTCAGGTGGAACACCTGGCAATTCCTCTGGGAAGACATCCGGGAAGTCACGGACTACCGGAATGTCCTCAAGGTCTGGCAAAGGGCTGGCGTTAAGAGAATATAATTGTCGCTTGGCTATTCGAGTCAAGACATTGACTATCTTCCCCGAAGGATGGGTGAGTTGAACAGTCCTAGAGAAGCAATCAATTTTGGCTTGATGAGCTGACATCCAGTCCATACCCAAAATGATATTAATATCTGAAGATTTAAGGGCTATCAAAGACGCGAGGAAAACAAGTCTGTCGACTTGGATTTCATTTCCATGGCTTACTCTAGAAGTTTGCCATTTGGATCCCGGAGTTTGAATTACCATAGAGGTTGGCATATCACCGAATGCGA
>NW_021279767.1:0-1743 GCF_002162155.2 Triticum dicoccoides
CACTCGGATAGTATATTCATGTGGCAAACAGAATGTGAACACACTGTCTGTTGCCATTCTGCTGATACGACAGTGTGGCAAATTGGCTACATAATGTGGCAACCAAATTTGCATATCAATTCTGTCAGATGTCATACATATGTTATTTTTCCTGCATTCACTAGTTGACATTTTCTGTAAGGTGGCAACTTCTTACCTCTTGCATTCACATTTCATCCATGACAATTTGGTCCGTCCCTATCTCAGCAGAATGGCTCGTGGCGATCATCAAAACGATGATGATGATTTCATGGATCGCCCACAGCGTAATCGGGCAGCTGACCGGATAAAAGAGGGTGATGAGGTAAATGTTCACACATCCCCCCCTCAATCCTGCTTTATGTTACTGGTTGACACCTCGAGCTTGCAGTCGTCTGACACGGACTAAAATTTCATGACATTGGAAAACATGGCAACAACTGACCACTTACCGTCTGTTTTTTGCAGAAGAAGAAACGTATTCGCAACAGAGCCTCCCAAGAACGACTGACTGCGTTGACTAAAAAATTCACCGATGATCAGAAGGGGGCTGCTGCTGAGATGGGTATGCAGTCTATGATGGCTGTCCGGTGCACGAACCTTGTCAACCCTGTATGCGACTGGCTTACTGAGATATACAAGCCCGCCTCCAGGGAGTTCGTGATTCCGGGACGTGGAAGACTCCCGTTGAACGAGGATTCTGTGTTCTGCACTCTAGGCGTGCCTCGTGGACATATCAAAGTCCCGTACGAGGTCAACAATGAGATCGAGCAAGAGTTGTTCCTCCATTTGTTTCCTGGGTCGGAATCCATGCTGAACACGTCTGCAGTGGCAGATTCGCTGCAGGCCATGACGACGCATGGAGATGTTTTCAAGATGAAGCTACTCATGTACCTCATCTCAGCTGTTTTCGCGCCGACCACCTCCCTTTGCCCAAGCAACAAATGCTTCCCCATCCTGGTGAATGATCCATCTTTACTTCTTTATTTTCCTTCAATCTTTCGGCTCCGATGTGATGTGTAAAGTTAGTGACTGCCAGTGTTTTTGATGTTTTTTCCATTCTTAGATTTCTGATGCGGCAACCTTTTCGCCCTGAAATTTTGTGTGGTGCAGGTGGATCTGAAAAATGTGAAGAACATGAATTGATGCAAGTTTATTGCCGACTTCCTCCATGATGCATTCTCAAGCAAGATGTACCAAAAGGGTTGTCGACTACATTTAATGGTATTTTTTTACCAGTTCTTTCTGTGGACACTGTCTTATAACACACTTTTATTCATGCATGTCAACCTGATCATAACAAGATGGCAACTGCCATAATGACAACATGGCAACTGTTACAATGACAATATGGCAACTGCCATCATATTAGTATGGCAACTGTTACCAGACTATGATGGCAACTGCCATCTTAGCAATATGGCAATTGCCATCACACCATGATGGCAACTAGCACATACAGAAGGCAACTTCTTTTTTTATTCCATTCTTTTCCATGCACATCAGCTTGATTATCAGGGGAACATACATTATCTTGTTTTTTTAACTACACAGTACACATGACGGCAACTGATATTTCTTTCTTTGTAAAATTGTCTTAAATCAGCTCATGTATGTCGACTGCTTGATCCGTCCACTGTGGATTTCACTCGGGTAGGAGGCCCGCCGCCTACGCACAAGTTTGCTGTTTCTGCATGGACTATCAACGCTGTCAAGGTTGTGCTT
>NW_021279768.1:0-1743 GCF_002162155.2 Triticum dicoccoides
CACTCGGATAGTATATTCATGTGGCAAACAGAATGTGAACACACTGTCTGTTGCCATTCTGCTGATACGACAGTGTGGCAAATTGGCTACATAATGTGGCAACCAAATTTGCATATCAATTCTGTCAGATGTCATACATATGTTATTTTTCCTGCATTCACTAGTTGACATTTTCTGTAAGGTGGCAACTTCTTACCTCTTGCATTCACATTTCATCCATGACAATTTGGTCCGTCCCTATCTCAGCAGAATGGCTCGTGGCGATCATCAAAACGATGATGATGATTTCATGGATCGCCCACAGCGTAATCGGGCAGCTGACCGGATAAAAGAGGGTGATGAGGTAAATGTTCACACATCCCCCCCTCAATCCTGCTTTATGTTACTGGTTGACACCTCGAGCTTGCAGTCGTCTGACACGGACTAAAATTTCATGACATTGGAAAACATGGCAACAACTGACCACTTACCGTCTGTTTTTTGCAGAAGAAGAAACGTATTCGCAACAGAGCCTCCCAAGAACGACTGACTGCGTTGACTAAAAAATTCACCGATGATCAGAAGGGGGCTGCTGCTGAGATGGGTATGCAGTCTATGATGGCTGTCCGGTGCACGAACCTTGTCAACCCTGTATGCGACTGGCTTACTGAGATATACAAGCCCGCCTCCAGGGAGTTCGTGATTCCGGGACGTGGAAGACTCCCGTTGAACGAGGATTCTGTGTTCTGCACTCTAGGCGTGCCTCGTGGACATATCAAAGTCCCGTACGAGGTCAACAATGAGATCGAGCAAGAGTTGTTCCTCCATTTGTTTCCTGGGTCGGAATCCATGCTGAACACGTCTGCAGTGGCAGATTCGCTGCAGGCCATGACGACGCATGGAGATGTTTTCAAGATGAAGCTACTCATGTACCTCATCTCAGCTGTTTTCGCGCCGACCACCTCCCTTTGCCCAAGCAACAAATGCTTCCCCATCCTGGTGAATGATCCATCTTTACTTCTTTATTTTCCTTCAATCTTTCGGCTCCGATGTGATGTGTAAAGTTAGTGACTGCCAGTGTTTTTGATGTTTTTTCCATTCTTAGATTTCTGATGCGGCAACCTTTTCGCCCTGAAATTTTGTGTGGTGCAGGTGGATCTGAAAAATGTGAAGAACATGAATTGATGCAAGTTTATTGCCGACTTCCTCCATGATGCATTCTCAAGCAAGATGTACCAAAAGGGTTGTCGACTGCATTTAATGGTATTTTTTTACCAGTTCTTTCTGTGGACACTATCTTATAACACACTTTTATTCATGCATGTCAACCTGATCATAACAAGATGGCAACTGCCATAATGACAACATGGCAACTGTTACAATGACAATATGGCAACTGCCATCATATTAGTATGGCAACTGTTACCAGACTATGATGGCAACTGCCATCTTAGCAATATGGCAATTGCCATCACACCATGATGGCAACTAGCACATACAGAAGGCAACTTCTTTTTTTATTCCATTCTTTTCCATGCACATCAGCTTGATTATCAGGGGAACATACATTATCTTGTTTTTTTAACTACACAGTACACATGACGGCAACTGATATTTCTTTCTTTGTAAAATTGTCTTAAATCAGCTCATGTATGTCGACTGCTTGATCCGTCCACTGTGGATTTCACTCGGGTAGGAGGCCCGCCGCCTACGCACAAGTTTGCTGTTTCTGCATGGACTATCAACGCTGTCAAGGTTGTGCTT
>NW_021279769.1:0-941 GCF_002162155.2 Triticum dicoccoides
TTTTTTTTTTTGCGAAAAAGCACTATAATGGCGAGTGTCTCAAAACTCTTCCTAGGTCAAACTGACAGGATGGGCACGAAATTTTTTTGTTCGAATTTTTTTTTTCGACTGCCCGGACCCAAAAACTGGAAACGGGTCAAAAAAAACTTCCTATAATGGCACCTGTCTCAAAACACTCAGAAACACCTAAAAATAGGATAGCCAGAAATTTTTTCGAAAAATGCGTTTTCGAAATTTTTTCCTTTTCGCTCTCTTTTTTTTCCGAAACCTACTCCGGCAAGGAAACACGAATCGGAATCTAGATGGATCCTGAAAACAAACCTAATAAGCAAGGAACTCGGATTGGTGGTGGATATATGGTGGTGGTATATGGCAGCGGTGGTGGTAGCGGTGGTAGTATATGGATATGGATCGGTGGTGGTATATGGGCACGGATTGGTGGTGGTATATGGATACGAATTCGGAGCGGTGGTGGTAGATGGCAGGGGCGATGATGATGGTGCGGCAGCGGCGTGACAACTTATGACCAGAACTCGAAACTCTAAAAGACTAGACTCTAAGACCAGCAACTAGACCGACGATGCAACCGCAAATTCAACAAAGCAAAACCCTAAAAAGATTATGCAAAGGCTCAGATTGGTTCGGATATGATGAACTAACCCTAATTTTTTTTTGTGTGGCTTTTTCGTGGACTGTAGGTATGAAGAACAGACTCGATCTAAACTACGAAAAACTGTAAAATCTCACCGAGCAACCTGGAAATCTGATACCACTTGATAGAGGCAAAGGTGTCCCGTCTTTCGATGAGATGATGGATATCGCTTTGGTGGAAGTCGACTTTGACGATCCGACTACGAACGTGCGAGGACGTCGCGCCTTAGCAATCGCTAAACCAACTCCGAGAGGTTATTGACCACGCCGGAGCACGATCAACCTGACCA
>NW_021279770.1:0-1066 GCF_002162155.2 Triticum dicoccoides
TGGGAGAAGTGCCTTCCATTTGCCGAATTCGCTTACAACAACATCTATCAATCTAGCTTGGGTAAAGCCCCTTTTGAAGTTCTCTATGGACGACGGTGTCGAACACCCCTTAACTGGTCAGAGACCGGGGAAAGACAATTCTTTGGCCCGGATATGATTCAGGAAGCAGAAGAACAAGTTCGTATCGTTCGTGAAAAGTTGAAAACAGCCCAATCTCGTCAAAAGAGTCAATATGACCGAAAACATAAGGCTATGACTTTCGAGGTTGACGAGAAGGCTTATCTTCGGGTCACCCCTCTGAAGGGAACCCATCGTTTCGGTATCAAAGGCAAATTGGCTCCTCGTTACATTGGACCTTTTCGCATTCTCGCCAAACGAGGAGAAGTTGCCTACCAGTTGGAATTACCTCCGCACCTCTCCAGAGTCCATGATGTCTTCCACGTTTCTCAACTCAGGCGTTGCTTCTCGGATCCTATCCGTGAAGTGGACCACGAAACGCTTGATCTCCAAGATAATCTTACATATCGAGAGTACCCCATTCGTATCCTCGATCAGGCCGAGCGTACCACTCGACGTCATAACATCAAGTTTCTCAAAGTACAATGGTCGCACCATTATGAGGATGAAGCAACTTGGGAAAGGGAGGATCGTCTTCGACTTGAGTACCCCGCCTTCTTCCCGGAGGAACCCAAATCTCGGGGCGAGATTCTTTTGAGTGGGGGTGAGTTGTCACACCCTAGCTAGTCATGCATTAGAGTGTTGCATCATGTTTACTCTTTCATCAGAAACTTGAAATGGGGATCTGTGAAACCCTCAGAATCATTTTGAAAATGACCCAAATAAAAATTTCTCCAAAAGGGTCCAAGAAAATGCTCATGTTGCTCTCTGAAAATATTGGACAGAGATAAAAATCAAACCAATATTTTTAGTGGCTCATGGACATTTATTTTGGGCATTTGGAATTAATGCATAAATATTTGCATTGGAAATATATTTCTATATATATTAATATATGTCCAAATATTATGCCAATTATAAAGGAGCTCTGGAATAATATATCTAGCCC
>NW_021279771.1:0-1695 GCF_002162155.2 Triticum dicoccoides
GGGAAGGTCTTGTGGGAGGTCCCTGATGGTGACCAGCACCTTGGTGCAGGCCGCCAAGGAGAAGGCCATGGCCATCCGGTGGTTGTCATAGGTGTCGATCGTCGTCCCGTTCAGCTTCTTCGATGGCGTGATGATGCACTAGGCCTGGTCTTCCTCAATTCGTGCACCCAGTCATAGGGCATATGAACGACAGGTCAAATGAAACGCCGAGGAGTGAAACAGGAGACTTATTCATAAGAACAGAAGGTGCATGTTACTACCTTCATTAGCTCAGTCCAGGTCGCACCCATTCACACATTTTTCTTCACTCTCCGAGAGGTAACTACAAAACAGAATGAACAAGTCTCAAGACCAAAATTTGCAAAAGAAACCAACAAACACGTAAGAAGGTTATTACTACACAAAATAACCTATCCCAACACATAATACTTTCCAGTCCTCTATCCCCAACTGGATGCACACAGTAATCCCTTCATCACAACATCCTGGAAGGAGGAAGGATTCCCAGTCATAAGGCATAGGAAAGGAGGATAACAATTGGCCTTTGCATCAAGCGGGGCATACAACCATGCTTATTATAATAATCAACAGAGTCTGACAAAATAAATACATGGATCATTCCAAAGCCACCTTTCTGCCAATCTATGTCGCTACAGCAACTAGCTTGAGATGTGCGCTGACCACGCACCAACTCACACCATCTAGTCCGGTGGCCTTACAAAGACGCCCATCGCCAAGCCCAGAGTGCCATCCAGTCTAGCAGACCCTCATGACGCACCGCATGCGCATGCTCCAGAATTAACCGCCGCCGTCTTCCGATGCGCTAACTTCAAGAGAGATCAACGCATTGACCTCGCAAGGCCCTACTGTCGTAGATGCCACCTCGAGGCCACCGCCATGCGCTCGTACATCAAGACACATCCGCACCGAGACTCTATTGCACCATGCCGTCGAGAACCGTCATCGTCAATGCAGTAGATCCCACGCCGTTGTACATCCTCACGACTCCAACAAGCAACTGCTTCCAAACGATGCCTTCAAGAGGCAGAACGACGGCGAACACGTCACCATCATTTGATCTAGGAGCCCTAGGTCAAGGGTTTCCCCTTGTAACATCCCAAGCAAGGAGATGATGACTGCAGTGATGATGCCTTTAACAAGGTAACGACGCATAGATACCACCATCCTCCACCACGACCGAAGTAGGAGCTCAGTTTTCACCGGCAGCCACTTCTCCCCAACTCGCAGTCAGCTGGATCGCCCTCAAGTCACGCGGATCAGCTCCACGCACCCATCATCCCGCCACCAATGCTCGGCGTCGGATCCCAAGATCCACCACCATTGAGCACCAACCGGCCGACCACCACCGGAAAGAGAAGCTCACAACCACCAAGTCCGGGGCCGCTGCCCCAGTGCAGATGCACAACAAGCACGCCACACAACCAAACATGCCAATGTGTCGCTGTCAGAGAGTTGCAAAATGTGTCGGCAAGGCGCGGCCCATGCGGCCATTGGTATCGGATCAAGCCCACCCGCCAGCAGACTTGCGACCATCGTGATGGGCCGCCGCTGACCCGCTTCACCCCTGCCGATGAAGAGTGAGTGCCGCCTCCCCAACTTCAGATCGAAGCTGAAAAGGTCCCACCGCCGCCGCGCTGCCAGGACTTTGCCCGGCGAATTCACCGGTGGCAATGA
>NW_021279771.1:2891-4927 GCF_002162155.2 Triticum dicoccoides
CCCGATGCAAGCCTATGGTGTGGCGAATATATGCTTTTACTACCCACAAAGGTGAACATAGAAAACCAAAACTGACTATAGAAGAGAACCCATGTGCTAAATAGTGCCAGACTAATACAAAAGACATGCAATAGGGTGGGCAAGTGGTGGCACCTCTATGTCTCCATACCCAACAAATAAATATTAGTATGTTCTGTGCCTCTCGACCCTAACTGCAACGATGGACGGAGACCGGTCTCTCCCTTTCCAATTCCTGTTTCATCTACCATATCGAGAAATAAGAGATACAGTCATTCCCGCGCCTCCTCATAGCTCTGCGCATCCTGGCCGTTCGATCCGTTTGCTTGATGCATTTTCGGGCGTTGGATCAAGCCGCTCGAAGAGCTGGGCCGTCGGATAAAAAAAAGAGCTGTTGCAATGAATAGTTACCCCCGCTGTAAAGATCTCGTGCCACCGCACGTAAATCGCGCGCCTCGCCGAGGGCATTTTTCGAATTACGCGTTGTGGGTATGTGCGTGTCGCTGGGTGGGTGGGTGCTTCCTCTCAGTCCCGGTCCTCACTGCCCTTGCCCGATTGGGTGAAACCCTAGCCACCATTCCCCGTCGGGCTTCTCTCCTCCACTCCCCATCGGGCCCCTCTCCTCCAATACCCGCAGCCGTCCCTAACCCTAGCTGCTCCTCATGTCGCCGCCATCTCACTCACCCAGCCTGCCGGATCCCCGCCGTCCACTTCCCCAGCGTCGTCGTCGTCGTCCTCGCGTGCACATGGCAGGAGGAGCGCGGCCCTCCTCTGTCGACGCCCGCGCGCGCCGCCTGCGCTGGCGCACTCGCAGTCTCTCGCTTCTGCCGCCCGCACCGCCGCTCGCTTCGACCGCGTCGCCCGCACCGCCGCTCGCTTCGACCGCATCGCCCGCACCGCGCTCGCCTCCGCTCGCCTCCGCCGCATCACCCGCACTGCCGCTCACCTCTGCCTCGCCTCTGCATCCCCGTTCCCTTCCTTAACCGCATCAATCCTTGCCCGCATCTCGCTGCTGTTGCCCAAGATTTGATTTTTCACCCGCGACACCTCTCGCCCTCTCGTTCGCGTCTCCTACATCAGCCGAGAGCCTGCTCGCGATCGTGGAGGCTAAGGTGGCCGCGCTCCTCTGCGTCGCACGCCGCCTCTGCCGCCGGCAGGAGGGGGCTGGGCGGGCAGGATTGAGCGCGGCCGCGCTGCTCTGGGCCGAGGCGGCCCCGCTGCTCTGGGTCGCGCGCCGCCGCCGACAGGTGGGGCCCAGGCCGGTCAGGATTGAGCGCGGGCCATGGATATGGCGAGGTGGCTGACTTGTCGACGGCGCCGTCACCGTCGTGCTTCCGTCTAGAGATGCTCGCGTGCCGGGAGACGAATCCACATCTTCTCCTGCTCGACTGCTTCCAGATCGAGGGACTGATGCTTCTGCCCGCTATGGACGCTGCTGCTCCGCTCCACAATGGCTGTGAAAGATGGGTATCAATGCATCTTATGGTTACAAGTGTAGATGATAATATAAAGTACCTAAAGAACTATGGAGCCAAACACCATATTTAAATGAGCTTAGAGATCATGTATTACACCCAAGGTCTCCAGTTTAGGTGCAGAGAGGACGGTTATTAGCAGCGGTGAATAACTAGAATCAAGGATCAACCCTTGAAGTGAAGGGGCATCTTGGATGATGAGCTTCCTTCCATCAAAAGAAATTCCAATTCTTACAAGGTTAGGCGACTTTATTTGGAGACAACCGGTTCTAACTGTGAAAACAAGCACCAAGCATTCTAGTGCAGGGCAACTAGAGTGGATGATGTTGTGCAATGAGGCCTCCGATATACGAACCCGCACAAGTGAAAGTTTCTGGAGAAATGGGAGTCGAAGGTTTAGTACCAGATTTTCTGGTAGGTAGCACATCGCAAAGGTGGCGGTGTGGAGAGAGGAGGAAACCCGCAAGATGGACATCGGTGCTGAGGGCACAAGTTCATGGTGTTCGGTATGTGGTATGTGATTTCCAGGGCAATAGTAGAACT
>NW_021279771.1:10556-14094 GCF_002162155.2 Triticum dicoccoides
ACAATCAATCCATATTAAGTGCTCATCCTAGTGGCAGGCAAAATAATTAGGGGAGTGTGTCATTCTTGCTATGGTCATGTAAGAGAAATGCTCTGCCTTGCTAATTTTACCATGAGATTTGGGGTAATCAGCTAGTTCTGGTCAAAGCAAGTGGTTTTCCTGAGCTATGCCTTGGTTAGAAAATGATGCATGATGGGCATCATGCATGTTATCATGCATGTTTTATGATCTGTTGTAAGTGTACTAATTGGTCTCTTCTGCTGCTTATCAGAGATGGCGGGAAGCAGCCACCGCCGCTCTGCGACACCGTAGTACGAGTTGGATGCTTCCGAGTTCTTCACTATCATACTTGAGACTTCAGTATCATCCATGACGCAGGTATATAAAACGAGAGATCTCCCCTTCACCCATCTCATTATGATATCTGTTGTTTGCTACATCACTCATTGTCCCAAACTGCAGAAGCTGCCTGACAGTTTTATGAACATGCTGATGGGTGAAGATCTGCCAAATAATGTGATGCTGCGACAGGACGGCAGCGGGTTTCGCAGGCAGTGGGATGTGGAGTTGGTGATCAAGGAGGGCCACATGTACTTGTCTCGTGGGTGGGAGAAGTTCTACCGTGCGTACGACCTGCGGCTAGGGTACTTCCTTCTCTTCAGGTATGACGACGACGCCACCATGCTCATCGTGAAGGTGTTCAACACGACTATGTGTCGCATGCGCTACGCTGACGATGATGATGCCGGTGCGTTCTGCCTCTTCTTATTCCTCTACATTTGGCTTTGTCTCACATCGATTGTTAACGATCATTGTTGCATTTTGGACAGGTAATGGGAGCAGCAGCAGCGACACTGGCTACAGCCAAAGCAGCAGCGACTATGGCTGTAGCGAAAGCAGCAACGATTCTGGCTGTAGCGAAAGCAGTAGCGATTCTGGCAGCAGCATAGACAACAAGAAGGATGATCCGAACTGGAGTGCGGGAGAAGAGGAGCAGAGTGGGGATGAGGAGCTGCAGGATGATGATGGGCATCAGGCTGAGGATGACCTAGCGCTGGTGGTGGCTGACCAAGGGCAAGAGATGGTGGTGGCTGACCATGGGCAAGAGATGGAGCTGGCTGAGGATGACCTAGCGATGGTTGTGCCTGAAGGTGGCCTTGCGATGGTTGTGGTGCATGACAATGACCACGCACCGGTGGTGGCGCCGGCGATCCCAGGCGACATGACCACGCCAATTGTGGTAGAAGACTACATCCCACTGCCTCCACCGCCTCCACCGCCTCGCCGCTCTTGGCGCATCAGGCTGAGGAAGGAGAAGGAGAAGAACAATGCATGAGAACTGAACTTTGTCAGGTATGTCAGATCTCCAAAATTATATATATATACTTAGTTACCTATGTTATCTCTAATACGCTTAGTTTCCTATAGGTTAGCTTCATTTTACCTAAGTTGGCTCTAATATGCAAACTTAGAGCTTATATGCTTAGTTTCCTATAGGTTAGCTCCAAAATAACTTATGTTAGCACAAAATGATCAAGTTTACATAATAAGCTTATAGTCTTCTTCTTATTCTTCTTCTTTTCCAAAATTCTTCTTATTCTTCTTCTAGTGTTCTTCTTCTTCTAGTATTCTTCTAGTCTTCTTCTTTTTCTTCTTCTAACTTCTTGTTTATCATTTTGCAGATTTGATTTAATTCACGGAAGCTTGCATGGATGGAGTGCTTCTTTTCCATTTGTGTTTTTATTTTGTATCAATGTGAAACTTTTGTGAATTGATGGATAATGGTGTTGGATGAACAATGTGAAACTTTTGTAATATGTAACGATGGAACTATGTGTTGGCCATGTATGTATATATGATGGAACTTGTGTGTTGGCTATGTATGTATATATGATGGAACTTGTGTGTTGGCTATGATTGTTATATGGATGCTTGTTGTACATATATGTGTTAGATATCTCATAGGTGAAATAGTGACCTGAGATTAAGAAAAAAAATAAAAAAAATGTTACTAATGGCGCACTACCATGTGGTGCGCCATTAGTATAGAATACACTAGTGGCGCACTGTGGGCAAAACTAATGGCGCACTGCATGGTGCGCCATTAGTATACCAGATACTAATGGCGCACCAGTGGTGCGCCATTAGTAAAAAATACTAGTGGCGTGATACTAATGGCGCACTGGTAATGCGCCATTAGTAGGCAAAACCAGTGCGCCATTAGTAGGCCTTTTCCTAGTAGTGTGGAGTGCATCCATGTTGTGGCGACGAAGTTCTTCCCTCTGCTGCGAAGAAAGGGGCTCGGCATGGTATTTCTCATGGACGCGCGATGGATCGCCACCACCATCTTCGCCGTCTTCACGGCGGAAACCAGGTGGACCACGCGGTCCATCTACCATCAAGACTTCAGCCGCAGGGTCGATGCTATCGCACTCGGATGCGGTCTCCGTGGAGCCAGTCGACAGATCGAACAGGCCGTGGAGAGTTTCGTCGGGCTCGATTGACGCGTCTTGATGGGTGGCCGAACGTCGAGACACTGCGCGTTTCACCCACCGCTGAAGCCGCGACCGGCCAGACCGCTTGCGGCGGCGAATAGCAGGTAGGGAAGACACCATCGGAGCCAACTGATACTGAGTCGACGGCTGCCAGAGAAGGACGCCATGAACGCACGCGCGAAAGTGCGTCGCCCCTCGGACTGGGAACGCCTCAACGTCAAGGGGAGCTTCCTGAAGCCAAGCGGAGTCGTCGGCGATGAAAATGAGCGCGCCGAGACAGATCTCGCGGCCCTCAACCAATTGGCTGCTGGAAACCATGATGATGATGATCGGAAAAATTTGCAACTTCATCAACAAGTCGCTAAGACACCGGCCCCATGGTGGGCGCCAACTGTCGTGGTTCTAAGAATGGCAGTAGAAAGGGGGGTAGGTATAGAGAGGCAAGATCTTAGCTATGATGAAGGTGTACACACGGGTTTTACGAGTTCAGGCCCCTCTCAGAGGAAGTAACAGCCCTACGTCTCGGTGCCCGGAGGCGGACGACTGGATTATATGTGTGTGATGTTACAGGGGGTGCGAACCCTTGTGCCAGAGGAGGGGGTGGCTTATATAGAGTTCGCCAGGACCCTCACCATCCTCCATTACAAGGGCCTTAATATACATATAGTAGGGGCGTTACTGATAACGCCAGCCATAAGTGTTATTAATGACCTTAAAGACTATGGAGTGAACGCCTGCCCGTTACAATGTTGAGTGACTCATGATCTTCGGTAGGTCGAGTGATTCCTTGGATGGTCGAGTGACAATAGGTAGGGGTACTCCCGAGTGATGTGACTGGTCGAGTGGATTGCACTCGACATCTTTGACTGGGGGTCCCTTGCTTCCTCTTGGACTTCTTGTCTTCTAGGGTAGTGACCTTGGGTAGGACGTATGGGTCGAGCCCATGACCCTACCCCAGGTCAGTATACTCATCAGTTGGTCCACCACTGGCTGCGTGACCGTCGCCATGGCGGCCACACACACATCGTCCCGAGGCGCCCGCT
>NW_021279772.1:0-1352 GCF_002162155.2 Triticum dicoccoides
CCAGAAGGAGCGCACAGAGCGTGACACGTGGCAGCGATTGAGAGCGTGCAAGTGGCTAGCTCTCAGCCCACCCAAAGTGATCGTTGGAAGTGCTGCCGAAGGAGCACTCCTCAATTGGTTCCCCTCCTAAACACTACTTTGTATGTGGAAAAAAATAAGGCGGGTTCCATTTCCTGATTGACCGCAGATATCCTGGTAAGGTTTTCTAAAAGGAATGTGTTCTGATGTCTAGCAACGGTGTGACACGAAAAAAAAAGACCTATGGCGCTTACGCACTTTTAACAATACCCCAAATCCTGCGAGCGAGCCTACGACGCGGGTGAGACCAGACTTTTGCTGCAACTGGGCAAGTGGTTTGCTGAAAGCGGCCATCGGATTTGCTTGAATCGGTGATGCCTGGGAGCTATGACAGTAGCGGCGGCGCACCAAGGATGCAGTGACCCTCGACGCTGGGGGAGCATGACGGATGCGTGTCTGTGCTGTTGTAGCAGCACTTGCTGGAGCTGCGACGTCAATAGAGATGTTGGAATCGTCCGTCGAAGAAGCTAGAACTGACCATGGTGACCGCAACACGGCACGACAACGGCCATTGGATGTTGCAGCTAGTAGATGCCGGCGTGGGGCACCAAGCTCGCTGTGCGGCGATGAAGCGGGGCACCAAGAGCTGCTGCGAGGGGCACGGGGCCAGGAGACATAGTTGTTTGCATGAGGGAGAAAGGTTAGAGATGAAGGGTGATAAGCTGACATGCAAAATTGGATGGCTATGGGCACAGGTATGGGACGCTGGGCAGATCATCGGCTGAAATTTCAGCCGATCGGCCTGCGCGTGGCACAGGCCAAGCCATAAGAGCATCTCCAACGGGCGTGGAATGCGCGACGCGCTAAATAATTTTTATAGCGCTGAAATAGCTTTTTTTGCACGCTGCAGGGCGCTTGCTCCAGCAGGCCCGGCACCATAGCTCCAGGTGCTGTAAAATCTGCCGTGCACGAGCAATCGGTACTATGATGCAACACATACGAACAATATGAAACAACATATAGATAAAATTTAAATAGCATAGTTCAAGACCAACTCCGCCTATGTTGTCTCAACATAGCCGGTCCCAAGCCCGGATAAAGGAGGAGGGTTGTGATAGGCTTGGCGAGCCAACGTAAAAACTCAGCCACTCTTATGGAGATGAAACCCAAAAGATTTTCGTTGGGGCGTAACCCTCTCAGCGACGCGCCACATCGGAACCCGGGTGTGGTGGAAAATGGGCAAGGGCCGGGCCGTCACCCCCCAAGTGGCGCGCCGTATCTTGATCCGGATACGGTGGCAAGTGAGCGAGGATCGGGTCGTCGCATCCTTAGTG
>NW_021279773.1:0-1432 GCF_002162155.2 Triticum dicoccoides
CGATGAGGTGGCTGCGACTACGCGGCGTCAGGGCATTTCCCCCGATCTGGATCGGGCGAAACAGAGGGAGTAGAGGGGATCGTGCGGGAGGGGCGAGTGGGGAAGTGGGGGGGGGTCGGTCTAGGGTTTCCGTCGGTGGGGGGTTATGGAGGGGTTAGGTGGGCCGGCCCGGTTGGGTGGCCAGCTGGGCTGAGGCCCAGCGCGGGGGTGTGGGGTCTTTCTTTTTATTTGTATTTTTATTTCTTTCCTTTTCTTTCTATTATTTCTTTTCTGTTTTAATTTCTTTTAAAGTATTTAGGCATTTTGTAAAAGCGTGGTTTCTTCACCATAAATACCTAAGCATTAATTGGCACACTCCGAACATTTTAGTTTTAATGTTTGAAAACTTTTATTGTTTGCCTCGGTTTTAAATTTGAAATCCGAACTAGGTTTCGAACTAACGCGAGTTTATCCACAGTAACCGAGGTGACGTGGCATCATTAGCAGGGATCACTGTTGCTTAATTATCCGGGCGTCACAATTATGTGTACGATCAAGATCAGGGACTCACGGGAAGATATCACAACACAACTCTACAAATAAAATAAGTCATACAAGCATCATAATACAAGCCAGGGGCCTCGAGGGCTCGAATACAAGTGCTCGATCATAGACGAGTCAGCGGAAGCATCAATATCTGAGTACAGACATAAGTTAAACAAGTTTGCCTTAAGAAGGCTAGCACAAACTGGGATACAGATCGAAAGAGGCGCAGGCCTCCTGCCTGGGATCCTCCTAAACTACTCCAGGTCGTCGTCAGCGGGCTGCACGTAGTAGGGGCACCTCCGGTGTAGTAGGGGTCGTCGTCGATGGTGGCGTCTGGCTCCTGGACTCCAGCATCTGGTTGCGACAACCAGAAAGAAAGGAAAGGGGAAAAAGGGGGGAGAAAGCAACCGTGAGTACTCATCCAAAGTACTCGCAAGCAAGGAACTACACTACATATGCATGGGTATATGTGTAAGGAGGCCATATCAGTGGACTGAACTGCAGAATGCCAGAATAAGAGGGGGATAACTAATCCTGTCGAAGACTACGCTTCTCGCAGCCACCGTCTTGCATCAAGTAGAAGAGAGTAGATTGAAGTCCTCCAAGTAGCATCTCCAAATAGCATCTCCAAGTAGCATCTCCAGTAGCATCGCATAGCATAATCCTACCCGGCGATCCCCTCCTCATATCCCTGAGGTAGAGCGACCACCGGTTGTATCTGGCACTTGGAAGGGTGTGTTTTATTAAGTATCCGGTTCTAGTTGTCATAAGGTCAAGGTACAACTCCAAGTCGTCCTGTTACCGAAGATCACGGCTATTCGAATAGATTAACTTCCCTGCAGGGGTGCACCACATTACCCAACACGCTCGATCCCATTTGGCCGGACACACTTTCCTGGGTCATGCC
>NW_021279774.1:0-1344 GCF_002162155.2 Triticum dicoccoides
TGTTGGGGAACGTTGCAGAAAATTAAAATTTTTCCTACGGTTTCACCAAGATCCATCTATGAGTTCATCTAAGCAACGAGTCTAGGGAGAGAGTTTGCATCTACATACCACTTGTAGATCGCGTGCGGAAGCTTGCAAGGTGATGATGTAGTCGTACTCGACGTGATCCAAATCACCGATGACCAGCGCCAAACGGATGGCACCTCCGCGTTCAACACACGTACGGAACAGCCACGTCTCCTCCTTCTTGATCCAGCAAGGAAGGGAGGAGAGGTTGAGGGAGATGGCACCAGCAGCAGCACGACGGCGTGGTGTTGATGGAGCTGCAGTACTCCGGCAGAGCTTCGCTAAGCACTATGGAGGTGGAGGAGGTGTTGGGGAGGGAGAAGGAGGCAACCAAAGGCCAAGGCGTTCAGGTATGAAGTCCCTCCTCTCCCCCACTATATATAGGGGTGCCAAAGGGGGGTGGCCGGCCCTAGGAGATCCAATCTCCTAGGGGGTGCGGCGGCCAAGGGGGGTTTTCCCTCCCCCCAAGGCACCTAGGAGGTGCCTTACCCTCCTAGGACTCTTGCCCCCTTAAACCCTAGGCGCATGGGCCAATGTGGGGCTGGTGCCCTTGGCCCATTAGGCCAAGGAGCACCCCCTTACAGCCCATGTGGCCCCCCGGGACAGGTGGACCCACCCGGTGGACCCCCGGGACCCTTCCGGTGGTCCCGGTACAATACCGATAACCCCGAAACTTGTCCCGATGCCCGAAACAGGACTTCCCATATATAAATCTTTACCTCCGAACCATTCCGGAACTCCTCGTGACGTCCGGGATCTCATCCGGGACTCCAAACAACATTCGGGTTACTGCATATACATATCCCTATAACCCTAGCGTAACTGAACCTTAAGTGTGTAGACCCTACGGGTTCTGGAGACATGCAGACATGACCGAGACTCTCTCAGTCAATAACCATCAGCGGGATCTGGATACCCATGATGGCTCCCACATGCTCCTCGATGTTGTCATCGGATGAACCACTATGTCGAGGATTCGATCAAACCCTGTATGCAATTCCCTTTGTCAATCGGTACGTTACTTGCCCGAGACTCGATCGTCGGTATCCCAATACCTTGTTCAGTCTCGTTACCGGCAAGTCACTTTACTCGTACCGTAATGCATGATCCCGTGTCCAACACCTTGGTCACATTGAGCTCAATATGATGATGCATTACCGAGTGGGCCCAGAGATACCTCTCCGTCATACGGAGTGACAAATCCCAGTCTCGATCCGTGTCAACCCAACAGCTACTTTCGGAGATACCTGTAATGCACCTTTATAGTCACCCAGTTAC
>NW_021279775.1:0-1854 GCF_002162155.2 Triticum dicoccoides
CGGAGTTTCTTAATTTTCTGACAGCTTTTAATCTCATTCTTATGTGTTTGTTAGACTTCGTGTTGTCCTTTGAACTCTTCACCTTGGTGATGACAGTCTGATTGTCACAGTTCATAAGGATAGCCGGAACCGGTTTATCAACCAATGGCAAGTCCATCAAAAGATCTCGAAGCCATCTTGCTTCAACACTAGGTGTGTTTAATGCTGTTAACTCTGCTTCCATTGTCGATCTCGTTAAGATCGTTTGCTTGCAAGACTTTCAGGAAACAGCATCACCTCCAAGAGTAAACATATACCCAGTTGTGGCCTTCATCTCATCAGCATCAGAGATCCAATTCACATCACTATACCCTTCAAGTACCGACGGGTATCCGATATAGTGAAGTCCATAGTTCATAGTACCTTTCAGATAGCGCATAACTCTCTCAACAGCATGCCAATGCACATCACCAGTTTGGAAACAAACCGGCTCAGTTTGCTCACAGCAAACGCGATGTCAGGCCTCGTTGTGCTCGCTAGGTACATCAGTGAACCAATTATTTGAGAGTATCTCAATTGATCTTTAACCATGCCTTTGGACTTTCGAATCAACACGCTAGGATCATATGGTGTTTGAGATGGTGTGCAGTCCGAATATCCAAAACGACTCAACACCTTCTCAACATAATGGGATTGCAGAAGTGTAATCCCACCCTCATTATCTCTCAGTAGCTTGATCAAGATAACATCAGCCACACCAAGGTCTTTCATCAGCCACAGCAGTTTTCTGATGATCCTATTGCTCTGCGCCCAGATGTGTAGTTATTATAAATGTGTAGAACAAAATATATCTGCTTCTGTCGAAGGAAATCCGAAGTTTATTTTGCATGAACACAGTGCTCATTCCGTGATATGTTGTTACATGGTCTACCAATATTGATATAATAAAATCAAGAGGGCAATCCAACCAAATAAACAGTGCAGATCTTCTATCCTTTACAGGCAAGAGATTGCGCTACTACGTTAGCCTCCCCTCAGAATTTTTTTACAGCTTATCTTGTTGGCAAACATTCCCCAATTTTTTAAGACCGTCCTGCAGTACACAGAGTCTGGAACTCTGGGTGACCTCGCCGGAAGAGCTGGTTGCGGCAAGGAGACATTGCCCTGGTGATGCACACCCTCAACAGCAGCCCTGCGCCCTCGGTACTCTCACTGGGCACCTACCTTGCCTTGTTCCTTTCTCTGGGTTGCTTGTCTGAAATTTAAGAGCACTACAAGTTGTCAGGCAGCTTTAGCTCACCATATATCGACATGAATCATTGCTTCTCCGATCACTCCCTTCTTCAAGTTACAGGCAGTAAACAAGCATGTACTTGCGGTGGAGCCGTCAAATGCCTGCAAAACAACGCACTTTAATAGCCCCAATTGAATTGACACAAGGAATAAGCAACCATGTTTAAGACATATGGTCTAATAATATCTGCACGTGCACACAGCAAATACGGACAGTAGCAGAACTTCAGAAAGACCCATGGACATCCAGCAGTCAAGATTGCAAATACAACATCGCATATGTAGCAAAACTTCAGAAAGATGTATGGCAATTCGGTCAGCAAATCAGTGCTGCAAAAGCATCAGCAGAAAGACCCCTGACACATTGCAAAAGCATCAACATTCAGTCAGCAAAGAGGGTGGCAGAAAACAATATAAAAACAAATATACAGGATGATAAGTTCGAGCAGTATTTCGGTCTGCCAAGCCTTCATGCTTCTTGCATCAGTATATTTGTCCCCTGGAGCACACTTAGCCAGCTCGGCAGATGGAAATTAAGAGTTCAGGAGGGTCAAATAGTTCAGGCATGCCAGGAACAGCCCA
>NW_021279775.1:7423-19678 GCF_002162155.2 Triticum dicoccoides
GCCACACTTATCATGTGAGTTTCATCGATGATTTCAGTAAGTACACATGGATCTATCTCCTCAAAAAGAGATCTGATGTGTTTCAAGTTTTTCACAACTTCCAAGCACTTGTAGAAAGAAAGTTAAACTGCAAAATTCTAGCTATACAATCTGATTGGGGAGGGGAATACAGAAACCTCAATTCCTTCTTCCAACAGATTGGCATATCTCACCACATATCATGTCCCCATGCTCACCAACAGAACGGATCCGCCGGGCGTAAGCATAGGCGTATCGTCGAAGAAGGTCTAGCTCTTTTTGCAGCTGCCTCTATGCCATTAAAATTCTGGGATGAAGCCTTTCTTACCACAGTTCATCTTATTAATATCCTACCCAGTAGAGTTGTCAACAATGAAACTCCGGTAGAACGCCTCCTTCACACCAAGCCCGATTGCAAATCACTCCGAGTGTTTGGCTGTACGTGCTGGCCAAATCATCGTCCCTACAATAATTGCAAGCTCCTATTTCGGTCAAAACAGTGTGTCTTCATCGGCTACAGTCCACAACATAAAGGTGTAAAATGCCTTGATGTATCCACGGGTCGTGTCTACATCTCCCGTGATGTCGTGTTCGACGAGACTGTTTTCCATTTTGCACATCTCCACCCAAACGCCGGCGCTCTCCTTCAAAAGGAAATCTGTCTTCTACCATCTCATCTCACCAGTTTTGATAATGGAGATGCTTTTACTACTAATGATCAATTACTGACTAATTCTCCTACTAATGGTGGTGATGAGTTTTGTGATGAAGCAGAAAAAATTGGTGCAGAAAATGATGAAGAAATCAGCCAAACTTGTCATTTTACTTCAGTGCCAAGAAAATAATGTAGGTCTCCCAGATCCTTGAGAGCAAATTCAGAATTTAAATCTTTTAACAATCCTGTGATAGCCTCATCTGATGAACTTGTGCCTATGATATCATCAACATATATAAGTACAAATATGTATGTATTTGACTTATTATAAATAAATAATGAGGTGTCAGACTTGGAAGGAGCAAAACCAAGTGCCTGAAGTTTTGAGCTCTCAACCTAGAATCCCCTTGTTAGAGTCTGAAGCAAAATGGAGCTCTCCCGTTCGTTTGGATTCTGGACCGTCGGATCGAAATCTCCTCGCTACACAGGCCGTCGGATCTCGGTCCAAATCGTTGTGGGTCGTTGGATATTTACCCGGTCTACCTCGGCCGTCGGATAAAATTCCAATTGCAACAGATTGTAATATCCATGCCCCCACCAGGGCATTTTTGTCATTTCACCACATAAGCATATAAAAGCAGCAGCTCCCGTGCTAGAACCCTAGCCGCTGCCTCCCTCCCGCACTCGCCCCTCCCCCGCGGCGAGCTCCTCCCTCCTCGCCTCTCTCTCTCTCCCTCCAAACCCTAGAACCTCACCCGCGCCTCCCAGCCCCGCCGCCGTCCAGGTCCAGCCCCATGCTGCCGTCGTCTTCTCGCCCAGCCGGCCGCTGCCGCACCGCACGCTCGTCGCAGGGGTGAGAAGGGGAACCACTGCCCGCTCCTGGAGCGCGAGGAGGACGTGGTGATGCAGCGCCCAGATCCACGATGACATCGACGCGCCGTCATCGACCTGAGCCGCCACCGTCCTCGAGGTCGGCCATGGAGGGGGGTCCGACCCAGCTGCAGCCATTGACGGAGACACCCCAAACCCTAGCACGGGGACCGAGCCGCCATGGTGAGGCACTGCACCGGATCCCTCTCCTCTTCCCCCTTCTTTCACGGATTTCTCCTCTCTCTTTCTGTCCCTCTCTCACCACGGTCTCGTCTCTGTAGGAAGGAGGCCAGCGGCAAGGACGACGCCATGGTCCCTGATGTGCTCCCGGATCCGTCGCCCATCTGCCCCGACCTGGCCCTTCTCCTTCCCGCCGGCCAAGCGGAGCCGCTCGTGTCGCTGCTCTACCTGACGAGGGCATCGTGCTGAGGTGAGCCTCCTTCTGCTAGTGCCATAAGATACTGCAATGTTGGTATGCATGCTAACTTCTGGAGCGCGAGGAGGACGTGGTGATGCGGCGCCCAGATCCACGGTGACATCGACGCGCCGTCATCGACCTAAGCCGCCACCGTCCTCGAGGTCGGCCATGGAGGGGGGTCCGACCCAACTGCAGCTGTTGACGGAGACACCCCAAACCCTAGCACGGGGACCGAGCCGCCATGGTGAGGCACTGCACCGGATCCCTCTCCTCTTCCCCCTTCTTTCACGGATTTCTCCTCTCTCTTTCTGTCCCTCTCTCACCATGGTCTCGTCTCTGTAGGAAGGAGGCCAGCGGCGAGGACGACGCCATGGTCCCTGCTGTGCTCCCAGATCCGTCGCCCATATGCCCCGACCTGGCCCTTCTCCTTCCCGCCGGCCAAGCGGAGCCGCTCGTGTCGCTGCTCTACCTGACGAGGGCATCTTGCTGAGGTGAGCCTCCTTCTGCTAGTGCCATAAGATACTGCAATGTTGGTATGCATGCTAACTTCTGTATGTTTTGTATCAGCCATGTTGCATTGTATCAGCTATGTAAACAGTTCATGAGGAATGCCAATGGGGCTGTCATATGTATTTTATATTATTTTAATCTTCACCAATTTACTTCGTTAGTTGCAAAAGGTATCATGAGATTTAATTGATGATACTCATCATAAGACTAAAGAGTAGATGTGATACATAGTTGTAGTACATTTGTAGTCAGACTGCATATTTACACAAGTTTTTTTTGGTTACTTGCAAAATACTCTCTATAAGCAATTTGTTTAATGTGGCCCTGTTTGGCAATTGTAGCATGTTATGTGTAGGCATATGGGTAATACTGATATTACATATAAATTCATTTACTATAAACTAACCATCAAGGGTGCTTTACATGTCACGACACATAGGCATCTTACAAGCATAATTTTTCCAAACAATTGTAGTAGCTCGGCATTCGGTTTTTGCACAGTAGCTTTGCAAGCATATTACTACTCACGAAAGAATCTACGAAAGCCGCTGAAGTACGTACAAGTAGATCGGTGCAACTTTGCCCGTATCCTTTTTTCTTGATAAGGCATGGTCGAGGTGGTGGTGAGATCTGGAGCTCCTGCCACGTGCTCGCTTGCTTCAGAAGAATCCTGCCAGGGGCACCATTTTTCTTCCTCCCAGGAAACATATCTGATCCTGGAGAATTCTTCCAGAAGCAGCAATGTTCCACAGGGATATGATATCTCTCTCCACCACCTGTGCTCTGCAGCAGCAGCTGTTATGTTTATCCTCGTTGTTTACTTCAAGTCTGCAATGCCTGTTGTTAACTCTTATAATTAGACTAGTACAATGCCCGTGCGTTGCCACGGGTCTTTTAATTCTTTATTCTGATTGCACATATATATGTGTATTATTGTATATAACTCGGTGAATTTTAGGCCCCTTCGAACAACACCACGTCGGCAACTTTGTCAAAGGATTCCTTTTGAATGTTGACATAATACGTCTCCATCTCTCTCATACTTTGCAAAAATAAGCATATATGAAAATTCATCTTATATATTGTCATATCCAACAGGTATTATAGAAGAACCATTATTTGTACATATCTCTTCCAATTGTGTAAGACTTCAATGAGTTTTCAGTCTGCCCATCATAAAGCTTTGTGAGTTGACACTTTCAAAGCATCATCCGAAGCCATAGTTCTTATTTCCAATCTATAGAAGGGAATATATAAACACATATTTAAAAAAAAATCAGATAAGCCCATACACAATATATATTCATTTGTCAGCTGCTCGCTATGAGCAAGTGATATTTCTCTCACGGCAAACAATTATTTTCCCCTAAAAAACACAAACGGCAGCTCATTCTCTTCTCATCTTATAATAAACAAAACAGTTCACTCTCTGACCCTCACCGCACGGCACATGCACATCTCATTCCCCCGACTTGCTCTCCACGTCACGGCGTCGACGCCGCCATCTCTCCCCACCACGGCTTTTTGCTGCCGCCTTCCCTCGACGCCATGTCATTCAGCCCGCACCTTCCTCTCACCACCATCTCTCCTTCCCTCCACTGTGTCGCCCGCCCCCTTCTCTCCTCTCCACGACGTCCCAGCCCAATTCCCGGTGCCAAGGAATGCACATCGTCGTAGCTGAGGGTGACCACCACAGTGTGTTTTGCTGCCAAGTTATATGAAATGATATATATCATGTGATCCTTTTGCCTCTTTTAAAATAAAAAAGACTGTTGTCGAGGTATGTGTCCGCGAGTTGCCACAACACCAAACTTTAATGAGGCAATAAGAGAAGCATAAGAGGACAAATCCCAGAGAAAATGAAATAACCAAAAGAAGATTATGTTTTGGTTATGAAGCATAGACAGGGTCATCCACGAGGTTCCCCACACCGCCTCGCTCTCCATGGTAACTATCTATCAGCTCGAACCAGACAACCGGCATTCAGCAGATCGTGGATCTAGTGTGGGTTAACTCCCTCATTGTGATAAAAAAAAGGTACGGTCCACTACTTTGCCGTGCACTCTTCATTATTCACATTCTCCTTTCATTCACCCCTCTGCATCAAGTGCCGGCAGCAAGTGGCAACGGAGCAGCTGCGGATTCTTTCCATATCTGAGCACAATAAGATGGCCCTCAACCAGATTTGATTGGACTTGACACCCATGATTAGAAGGCTATCATCAACTTACTCACCGAGGTACCATCTGATGACAACAACATAATAAAAATCATTGCTTGCCGAGCTATGTCCCGTAGCAATTTCCTGACAAGCACTCAATCATAAGGACAAGTCAAGACATAATAACATATTGGCCATGCATTTCTAAAGATCTACAATACACATACCATGGTCATAATATGTGATGTCGTCTCTTTTTTTCCTTTCATATTTTTAACAACGAGTTAAAATATTCCCTTGCCTCCAATATCATTGTGAAAGTTGCAATGCTCCACGTTGTGTCTCAATGTTGTCACACAATAGGGTCCTCTATTAGATGAATTTTGATAAAGAAAGTTGGTTTGGTTATATCTTTGTAGTTTCTTATATACAAAAACTACCGTAACAAGATAAATAAGTAGAAAATTATTCTATTTTTCTACACTATCGACCCTAGGCAATTAGCATCAATTAAACGGTAAAATAATGCATTTCGTTAACTTGTGATGGTCGGTAAAATAATGCATTTTGATAACTTGTGAAAAATAATCAGAAAAATAAAAAGTAAAAGCACCATAGTTTCTAGGAAATGACTTCAGCTCATTCATATGAAAACATGTTTAGAAGATAGAAGTATATGACCGCACCTGGTCATAAATTCCCTCGAAGAGAAAGGAATTATGACTGAAACATGAAGCTAGCATACGGATATCGATGATTAAATAATGAGGAATGCACTCAAGAGAATGGAATAAAATTTTGAGTTTTTGCTTACAAATAATTCCTTGATTAAAACTTTCTTCCATCATCAGCATGCTAAATTTTGCAGTTTTTTTTTTGTAAGAAACTTCCAATCTATTCATCTTCAATCATGGCAGTATAAAGAACAACAAAGGTAATAAAAATTACAACCATGTCCGTGGACCGCCTAGCGACGACTACAAGCACTTGAGCGAGCCGAAGGCGCGCTGCCGTCATTGCCCCTCCATCACCGGAGCCGGGCAAACCTTGTTGTAGTAGACAGTCGGGAAGTTGTCGTGCTAAGGCCCCATAGTGCTAACTTTCCAATGTTAATTGATCAAGAAATAGAAAGTCAAAAACCGTTTTTTACTTGTATTTGCATGCAAATGTGTGGACGGATAACAGTTGGGAGATAAATAACAGAAATCATTAACTAAAACTATCGATAGTTAATCTGTATGGTGTGAAATATCTTGAGATCATCATAAAAACAATCAAATTGGACCTTTATGAAACTGCCACAACCCACCCCCAAGAACAAACACAAAAATATATGAAAAATATATAGCTAATATGGCAAGCATATCCACGTCCATAATACAACCATAATGCATATCATTCCTGATACATTTCTACTGCAGGTAGAGTCATCATTCAAAACACAACAACACAAATTTATTCAATGTATGTTCTGAGGCCGGATGCAGTTGTATTTCTCTTGGATATCTCTTGAATATTCCGCATGAAAATATTAGATTGAAAGAAAACCCGAGTGAGCCTACAAGTTGAAGAAAAAAAAATCTAAACCTAAACATAAGAAACAAAACAAGGACATTTTATAAGAAACAAAAAAGTGATAAAGCACATACCTATAGGCCCGCATAGAAGGTAAGACACAACTGCACTATGAAATTAAGGGTCTCGCAAAACATTATGATCTCAAAAAAATTAATTAGACCTATCCATTAATTTATGAGCATGCAAAGTCACTCGGCTAAAGGGAAGCATCAAGCAACACTTCTATGATTGGACTTAAAAGGACTACTACACCAACAAACATAAGCATCTGATAATTACCTATTCTTCTGATTTATTTGTAGGTTTTTCATACTATACCAGGGTTGGGGGCTGCAGATAAGTGGATCTCGAGGAGGTGTCATCGATCTGTATTGAGATCTCTAGATCGCTGCTCGGTCAACTTAGTGCAAGGAGCTACACCATCTGTAAACCATTGTAGGATACTACAAAATGGAAAAAAATCATTTAATATAAGTGCATAACAATAGTAAGTCGTTCAAGGGAAAGCTTAACAAGTAAACAATTTAATTTTGTCATTATTCAGAAAGGAAAGATGCCTACTCATTTTGAAAAGAGTATGCCTACTCATTGTCGTAGCCTCGGTGTCATCAGAAAGAGCCTATCTATGTAATCAAGCACTCACGGGAAAACCTCTAAGGTTCTGGACTTCCTCCTTTGGTTGCAAGAGCAATCTGGTAGCAAGTCTCAAACAAAAGATGTAAAGCAACAAGTGATATATCTGATTGTCTTCCGCTGCATGTTGTGTCTTCTCTTCTGTTCACTTCTCTCTAGGCAGCAACCATCGTGATATCTATTTGCTTGTCTTCCCCACCATGTTTTAGGAGTGTATGAAGGCTGGTGCGAATAATCCCAATTTACACAATGGGTAATGCCAGTAAAAGATAGATCGATTGAACTCACATAGGCTGGCACTAATCACTCTGTTAACTGCTAAAGAGTGTAGACACATGCTGTTGGTTAGTAATCCCTCCGTCCGAAAAAGCTTGTCCCTAAAATGGATGAATCTAGCACACATTAACATGGTGGGGAAGATTTAGGAATTCTACCAGCTCCACGTGAAGTAAGATTTAGAAATTTGGCAGGATCTATAAAATTAGGGGCAAGCCAGTCTGAGCAAAATAATGGGACAAGGAATTAATGAGACAAGTTTCGTAATGCATCAATTGAGGTAGATATATGTATACAATTGATTTTTTAAACATAAACTATGAAAGAGTCCAACAGTAGACATCTTTTTGAAACAATGGAACAGTAATCACCAAGCAACAATTAAGCACTAATTTAATGTTGAGCCCAACATAAATTCTCATAAACAATAGACATTTGAATACCTTGCATCACTTTATTTGCTTGCAAAGTAGAAAGTTTGAGCAGTTCAACACTTCCAACTTTATATGACAAAGTTTACGATTCTTCTGTAGCCGTCCACATTTTCTCACATGAACATGCATCCAGCAATAATTTGGATACCTAGGTAACAAATATATTTCAAAAAAATCCCAACAAAATATCTCTCGTTTTCTCAATGTAACTACATTTACACATGTCGCAGAAAAAGTGGGAGAAATACTAAAGCTATACTACAGGACAAGGCTATTCGCGATAGCATCCATGGAGCTCCCGGTAGGGCGAGGCAGGGTGTCCACCCCTCCTTTATTTCTGACAAACTATACTATAATATACATACCTGTGTACACTCGATCAATGTATGACAATTGCAATAAATCGCTGAAAGAGAAAGAGTTCTCTTTGATGTTGGGCTGTGACTTGTGAAAAGGCTCCTTATTTGCGTCGTGCTCTCGCGATGGCTGCACATAGGACCCACATGCACGACGCACCGAACCAGTCATCACGAAGGTACGAACAGGAACAGACAAACATAACATACTCCACAAGCCCAGGCGCTGAACATATAGGAAGTGAGAAAGCTAAACCTTTTGAAAGCTAAATTGTTTGAAACCTAAACAAATGTTAATTACAACAATCAAGATAATTTATATATAATTACAACAATAAAACTGTAAAAGGCAAACAAAAGGCATGAGACAGCAATCAGTTATTGGGAAACAAAGTAATTCAAGGATACTAAAACTAATGAACAAAAATGGCACATATAGAAAATGCCCATCAAAAGGAAATGAATCATACCATGACTCAAATTCGTCATGGGATGAGAATATATCAGGCAAAATGAAATTCAGTAGCGACCACAACTCTGCCCCAACTCCTAGTCAAAGGAGCATTTTATCCATTGGAACGTGCCCCAACTCCCTCAATAATTTGCACTTTGTATTTTTTTAAAGATGTCCCTGGAAAAAAGAATCTGGCCAAGACGTACATACATGGGGAAGAGAGAGAAATATATAAGGGCAATAATTCAGATCATGTGACTTCCACTTATAATTAGCAAGAAACTTTGCATCAAACATAGCCATCTCATATGAAGTGATTATTATCAGAAAACCAGGACCAACAGTTTTGGGCATGTAGTTTCTCGCTAGCTCTGTCCGAGCCACTTTATCTCCATGATAAATCAAACCATTTAGAGAAGGAGCAATCCTGAAATTAAGTATTCCACATAAGATAGCAAACAAACTAAGCACAGTGAAGGACAACTCTGGATGCTTTACCTCATTGAGTCGTTCAACCAGTTTGACAGGGTGGAAGGAAGAGCAATAACCATGTATGGACCATACAGACCATTCCCTTTAGGATGACCAAGAAATGCAATTGTCTGAATTGTTTTTCAAAGGCCCATTTGATCACGCAGTATCCCATTAAGCTCATTTCGCCACTGTGATATTAGCCACTTAACGTCTTTTATCTGGTAAGATTTCAACTTCCCCCTCTCAATAACAGAACAAGGCTGGCTTGCTCTCTTTCCCACTGTTCTTCTTCTGTTAGAGTACCATCATCAGCAGAATGATCTTCACGAGATCTTGGAAGCATGTCTGCCACTGTAGTTTTAGCCTTCGTCTGAACAACATTTTATTTCCAGTAATTAGATATAACATAAGGTCTAATCAAGGAACATGAGTTGCTTTCCCTATATATTCTTCTAACTAAATGTTATTCAACACTCAGAATGATGAGCCATCTCATGGAGAATATTAAAATAAATGTTATTCAACTGACATTAATAAGGGCATCTCCAGCCGTTGGCCCCCCAGGGGGCGTCTAAAAGCGCCGCTTGGGGGTGAGCCGGCGCAAAAAATGGCCCTGGGGGTGAGTCGGTCCCCATCCGTCAGCCCCCAGGGCCGCCCCCCAGGCGCGTATTAAAAAAAACCGTTCGGCGAAGTTATGATAAAAACTAGTTAAATTTCGGCCAAACATGGTAAGTTTCGGCGAAATTCGTGGGCACAGGCGAGTGGAGGCCGCCGGCTTTTATAGCCGGGCCGCGCCCGTGTGTACGCGTGCGAGGGAGGGGAGGCGTCGGCGCGCCGTCCCGTGAAGCGCCGCCCGTGAGGAATCAATGGCGCTGCTGACCGGCGGCAGCCTTGCCATTGATTCCCCGCAGGAACCGAGGCCGTTGGGGGAAGACGAGGCGCCGAGTCGCTGACGCGGCTGGCCCGCGTCTTTTTCGCGCCAAAACAGCTCGCCCCGGCGCCCCTGGGCACCCCCCAGCGCGCCGGGTTCGGGCTGGGTCCGCCGGCGCTGTTTTCGGGCCAAGCCGGCGAAAATCGGGCTCCTGGGGGCGCGACTGGGCCGTTTTTTCGGCGCCGGCGCGAAAAAATCGCCTGGGGAGGCCTTCCTGGGGGCGCGGCTGGAGATGCCCTAAGTCCAAGTCAAAGTAATTTAAACCATAGAACATCTTGAATAGTCCATTTAACTAAGATTTGTAACCTTTCGTTAAGAAAGATGCTACTAATAAAAAGGAAGTCAGGAATTTTTTATGAGTAGACATTATGAGATCAAGCTCCCCCATCTAAAGTTAATTCACGAGGAAACAACGACCAGATGAGGTAAATACACTCACACAAAGTAGGTCAATGACAAACATCCGGTCTCTTCCTTGCCGAGCTGCCCTCAGTAAAAACTACCCTGTTCATCATGTTGACAAGCTTCCTCTCGCTGCAAATCCAACACGATTTAGCCTCTTCCTAACTAAGCAACAAATTTATACATTACCTTAGAGAACATGCAATAGCAGGTCATATCATGTTTGTGTAGGTAGGTAAAATTCACTAAATGATGATATTATAGAACCAAATTCTGTAAAGAACAAAAAAACAGACATGGGAGCAATCACCATCGACCAGCCAAGAAAATGTCGATCGCCTTGGTCCTGGAGTGTACAATACAGACTGTTAGTAGTGGCAAAGGTCCATTGAAGGTGTCTGTGAGCCAGAAGAGATAAGTGCCATGTAAAGTGACACAAACTTACAGTTAGTGGAGCACGGCAAGCTAGACGATGTTCCGACGAGATTGGCTGGGTCGGCAATTTTGATTTGCTGATTCAGAGATTCAATCGAGGGGCTTTATGGCACAGAAGAAGAGGGATGGCACCCTGGCAGCGAGCTGTATCAGTTCTCCTGTGCGGACACAGCACCCGGCCCATAGCCGCGAGCTGGATCAGTTCACCGACCTGGCAAATCACAACTTTTGCTCCATTCTGGCGTTTGTGCTGGAGGACGAAGTTGTGAAGACACGAACGTGGTGGGTATGAACTGCAACACAAATTCGACAGCCAACAACGATGGGAGCACATCTCTGAAGTAAAACAAATACACGATGCGGTAGAGGTCTGATTGTATAGTAACTTAAAGTTAACCAATCTTTTGGAGAGGACGTATAGACGCACACCACAAAGGTCCAGTTTGTAACTCGACAAAAGTGAACATGGGAGCAAATAAAACATGTACACGTTAAGATTTAATTTGTATTTTGTCTTCTATCACTTCGGCGATCATTTTAAAAGTATTTCTCTTCGATCATAGTAGTACTTTGACTTCAAGGAACTGACACTAATACAATCAGACCTATGTAGCCTGGATGAACCCCAACTCTGTTTGATTAATCGTTTGATATCCAATTAAGATAAAAATTAATCTAGACCTACAGCTCGAATAAGCTAAATTAGAGCACCGAGTGAGCACTGCACCAGCAATCATCCTCCAAGACCATGACCAAAATGATCAGAATTTTCTTCCTTTTTCCTCCTCACTCTAGCAATTATTTAGATTTCTTTCAGAATTAATGATCACAACAGATTTCTTTCAGAATTAATGATCACAGGAGATCACAGAAGAAGAAAACATGTGTGCATCCTTTCGGTAATATACATGAAAGGCAAAAGTTCAGAATGATACAATTTTATATTTTATTTACCTAGTAAGAAAATGGAGTTCCCATATTTTGGTGGATGAAATCTGAAGTAGTCCCTCCATATCAGCTCAAATAATACCCCGGAACCATTGACATGTCAGGAATAGCAGTCCAGTATGAATTAGAGCATTCTGTACACAAGGCTTCAAGCATGGAATTGAGCTTAGTCTTTCTGTTTTAGGATAAGATGATTGTCTTCCTCAAAAACACAATTTAGCACACTTCATAATAACACCTCCTGTGTCCTCTCAAGTTTCTCTAGCTCCACATCAACCCAGTCAACATACTTGCCTTCATAGAAGCATGGCGTTATTTCATATTAAAGCTAATTAAAAGAAGAGAGAAAAATTCACGACAATATCGCACTACCACCTGCCATTTTTTGGTAAGACTCCATCAGTCAAAGCATGGAGATCGGAGTCCTTCTCTCTATCATAACTAATTCTAAAAATTAGCATAAGTCTAAAAGCTTTCGAGGTGGTATGTTAAAAAGAGGGAGAGAGACAACAAGGTAATAGACAAAGAACGGTTGCACCCATTGACTGGTTTTACCTGTAGTCAAATTTAGGGAAAATATAATGAAGAGCATTCACTACTAAATCCACGGTGGCGATATCTATTATGGAAGTATCCACCAAGTGGTCGTGTTGAACCTGTAAGCCAAAACAGGGGTCAAATAAGTGAAAGACAGACAACATG
>NW_021279775.1:20252-20957 GCF_002162155.2 Triticum dicoccoides
GGATCCCACCCCGCGTGCGCCCACTTCGTGGTTAGGGAGGCGACGTGCGACTAGAGAGGCGAGGGATGTGGGCGCCGCCGGGCCTCTGGATCGCGCGCGGCCGCGTTCGCCGGAGCCCGCACCGCGTGCGCCCACTTTGTGATTAGGGAGGAGACCGGTGTGGCAGGAGAGGAGGGGGAGCGGGGATCCTTCGCTGGTGGCTGCCCACGCTCGAGGGAGGGGTGGTGCAGCGGGGAACCCTAGGCAGAAGATCGAGAGGCGGCGGCGAAGGCCTGGAGTGGTGTCGGCTTTGATGTGCGAGGGCGGAGATGAAGGGATGGAGCGGCGACGGCGGCAAACGAGGGCGGCGGCGAAGGGAGGGAGCGGCGGTTGCGGCGAACGAGGGCGGCAGCGATGGAGCGGCGGCGGCGGCGAACGAGGGCAGAGAGTCGTGCGTGAGAGTGGTTCTCGCTCGAGGGTGGGAGGCCTCGCTAGTACGTGCGTGTGATTGGTTTGGGGTTTTTTTCGCTGGTTAATTTTTGTAGGTTTTTTATCGTAGAATTTTTTTCGTTCGCTTTTTTTGGGTGCGACGGGAGGATAGCAACTGGACTGCGTGGGGGATAGGTACTGGTTTTTTCGGTTCGTGGCGGCTCAGCGTGAGGTGGGAGGAGGTACCAAAATAGGTACCAAATAAAACCAGATTAGGTGGGACGAAAATAAAACCCG
>NW_021279775.1:21111-23331 GCF_002162155.2 Triticum dicoccoides
AACGCGGACTACCAACTGAGACATTAGGAGTAGAGATTCATTTGCTGCTCTTGGAACGAAAGGAGAAGAGAAGGACAGCCTGAGATTCCAATCCGAATTAATTTGACTTTAGAATGAGAGTAAGCACTAGAGGATTGGAAATGGGTGATTGTTTATATGTGTTTACTTTTTTGCTTTGAATGTATGCCTGACGGCTTATTAGATTGGCTTATACTACATGTTTGAGTCTCTACTTTGAACTGTACAACTGCTTGTTTATTAGCCCTGGAAAATGAATGGCTTCAATGGTGGGTGCATGTATGGTCAGGGGATTGTTTGGTCCATGCATGGAAGTGGACTAATTAGTTTTACTTTTTTTTTACTTGGTTATGTTTGCTAATCTTGAGAATCTTCTCATAATGTTGAAAAGCCACTCTTGCTAATCTTGATTTCTTCCTTGTGTGCAGCCCCATTATGAGAAGGCCGTGAGACTTTTCAATGATCCGGATGCTGCACATCCTGGGAGAATATTGATGGCTAGGGTTGATTGTGCATCAGAGGTATTGTACTTCTCATGAAGGGTCATAATCTTCATCAGTTTGTTGAAGCTAAACAACTAAGCACTTAAAAGGGAGATATTCTTGCAATTCTATTGCTTTATGGTGAGATAACCTAGAGAAGTATTGATGTGTATCTTCGGTTCATAGTTGTCCTATTTGATACTTCATACCTGAAAGCTATAAATACAGGGGGTTTTCTCACGTGATAGATTAATCTCTCTTTTGATTTATTTTAATTCCCATTTCTGTCAGAAACCACAAAATGTACTGAATTGTAGTATTGTACTGCTAATATGTTAGTTTATCAAGCAGTGGTGTTCATTGGCATTCAGTGATGTTTTATTTCTTTTAAATGTTTGACACAGGTGAACATAAGTCCACTCCAGTTTTATGATGCCACAAATATTGTTTTTATTTTCCATAATTGCAACAGTAGCTTTTCCAGGCATGAGTTTACATCTTGAATAATGTCTCTGCTTACTTATGTCTTTCTATTGTTTTATGTTGGTCAAATACCAAGGATATGATTAGCCACATATGTCACTTTTTTTCTTAACCATGTATGAACGAAAAAAAACCTGTATGAACAAAACCATTCAGTATTTTTAGCCGAACAGTATATAGAAAAACCTTTGTATGAATACATATGGATTATTCAAGCCGAGCGAGCCAATTGGATGGTACGGAAGTACTGCCTAACCTAAGATCCCGGCTGCGACAAATAAAAAAACTTGAGATCCTGACTGCTGGAGAAATGACTTCTCCAGTTTTCCTCTTTTTAGTATATATAACGGATAAAGCACGAAAAATAATTAAAATGAATCATCCAGAATTGGATGTGTGTGTGTGGGAAAGCCTGAAAAAGAAGAACATTATTTTCAGGTTAACTATCTGATAGGAGTCTGACTAAACTCTAGCGGCAATACCGATGGTAGTCAGTGTTATTCACTATGCATCATATATGAATCTATACAGTATGCACATGAATTAACTGGATTCCTGAATCTAATATTTAATGGTGACTAAGCCTAAGAGTTTTTATTTCAACTGCTTATGCAGGACAGGTTGTGTGCTTCGGGAGGCGGCAAGGTTAGACACCATACTTTGGTCCTTATGTATACCTGTAATGCCTGAATCAATTTTCTGATTTAAGTTTTGCATTTTTAGGCCCAAGGAATCTTGCGCATAAAACAAGATAATGACCAAGAAGAGCATGTGAGGGACCAGCAGGTGTTTATCCCGAGTGATTTCAGTGTTTGTCAAGTCTGATTAAGGTACTAAATTATTCTCTTGCACATAACTCCTAAGGCACATGAATCTGCCATTTATTCTTTCAATATTACACGATGACCGGGTTTATTGTTAACCTGAATGCTTCAATGAAGCTTGCCACCTTGCTTTTTCTCGAGCACATAGAAACTGAAGAAGAGATGAAGGCAACTGAACATCATGTTCGCAAAGTGAAGGGTTCTTGCAAGAAGAAAGAATGTATGTTATCCTACATTCTTTGTATTCTACTGACTCATTTATAGCTTTCCTGTATTCTTGCTGGTGTACCGTGTTGGTAGTTGGCTCCTTTCTTTTCTCTTCTTTCGCCATCGTACCCATCTTGCTGATCTGATGTGTATCTATCAATTTGATGCAGCGTTGTCATCTTATTTTCACGACGGCATGGTGTCTC
>NW_021279776.1:0-1407 GCF_002162155.2 Triticum dicoccoides
CGGACTCGTTTAATTTTCTTTTCAAGTTGATTTTCAACTTCTGCCTTATAGATTTTAAAGTAGTGTAGAGCCTCATCTTTAGTATTTAACAGATACACATAGCAATATCTAGTGGAATCATCTATCAATGTCATGAAGTATCTCTTTCCACCTTTAGTCAACACACCATTCATCTCACAAAGATCAGAATGTATGAGTTCTAATGGTGCCAGGTGTCTCTCCTCCGCGGCCTTATGAGGCTTGCGAGGTTGCTTAGCTTGCACACATGAAAGGCATTTAGAACCTTTGGCTAAAGTGAAACTCGGGATTAAATCCAACTTGGCTAGCCGCGTCATAACACCAAAACTAATGTGACAAAGACGTGAATGCCAAACTTCAGATTCATTAACATTCGAATGAATATGGTTCACGACTTTATTACAAAAATCTGCGAGGGAAAGGCGGAACATCCCTCCGCTCTCATAACCTTTTCCAACAAAGAGTCCATATTTTGTAACAACTAATTTATTAGACTCGAAAACCAACTTAAACCCTTCTCTACATAGAAGGGAACCACTAACGAGGTTCTTCTTGATGGCGGGGACATGTTGCACGTTCTTCAGCTGCACGATCCTTCCCGAAGTAAACTTCAGATCGACCGTGCCAACACCATGAACAGAAGCACTCGCGCCATTCCCCATCAATACGGACCCGTGACCTGTGACCTGGTAAGAAGTGAACAATGAAATGTCAGCACACACATGAACACCTGCACCTGTGTCCACCCACCAATCGTTGGGTTGAAACACTGAAAAAACAGTAAATAAATTACCGTACCCAGATGCACCATTCTCACTGTTGCCCACAATCATGTTGACAGACTTGGAGTCCTGTCCTGACTTCTTGTACTTGTTTGGGCACTTGTTGGCCCAATGTTCAACCGAACCACAAGTAAAGCAGCCCTCGTCCTTCTTGTTCTTCTTGAAGGTCTTCTTACCCTTCTTCTTAAAGTCGGTATTGTGTTGGACACCGTTTGTTCCCTTGGGCTTGTGGGAGTTGAAGTTCTTCTGGTTCACCATGTTGGCAACAGAAGTCCCTTCGGCCCCTTTTCCGTGCGAGTCTTTTGCCCTCGAATTCTGCTCAACACTCAGATGGCCAATGACATCCTCCACAGAGAATTCACGCCTCTGATGTTTCAGAGTGGTGGCAAAGTTCCTCCAGGAATTAGGGAGCTTAGCGATTATGCAGCCCGCGACAAACTTGCCCGGTAACTCGCACTTGAAAAGCTCAAGTTCCTTAACAATGCATATTATCTCATGAGCCTGCTCCAATACAGGACGGTTTTCAACCATCTTGTAATCGTGGAACTGCTCTATAATATACATCTCGCTCCCTGCATCGGCGGCCCCGAATTTAGATTCGAGCGCC
>NW_021279777.1:0-2648 GCF_002162155.2 Triticum dicoccoides
GTCTACGAAAAAAAATACAAACGGCAAAGAGCTAACTTTGCCGCCTGCAAACCAAAACACAGACGGCAAAATACTTTGCCGTCTTCGTTTTTCTCTACAGACGGCAAAATGAGTACTTTGCCGTCTGTAAAAAAAACGAAGACGGCAAAGTACTTTGCCGTCTGTAAAAAAAAAGTTTAAGACGGCAAAGAGAAAGCACAGCACGCGGATCAACTACACGGATTGATGACATGGCAGCGATCCAACACCGTCCGCTCCTCATGTGCACGATCCACACCACCCATCCCACCTGCCTGCACAACCACCCACCACACCTCCTGCCACGCACGGACGCACCCACGTGCCGTCTCCCTTATCCTCTCACACGCGCACAAGGTCCACATCCACCCACACACACATGCCACCAGCCCACAAACCACCCATGCCCACGATGGGATGGCGACCGGCCGCCGCCGTGCTCTGCCGGGCCCTCGCCCTGGCACCGGCACTGCTCCTCCGCCGCCAGGCCCTCGTGCGCCTCCTCTCCACGCAGGCCCAGTCCTCCACGGCCCCCACCATCAGCCCCGCCGAGCTCGTCCGCATCAAGAACTCCATCCGCAGCGCCGCCACGCCGCCCGACGAGCTCGCCGCCCTCTTCCTGAAAGGCATCCCGCACCCGCCCTTTCTCGGCGACCGCTCCATCTTCTCCCTCGCCGTCTCCCTCCTCACCGCCGCCGCCCGCCCCGACCTCGTCTGCTCCGTGCTCTCCGCCTCCCTCACCGCCCTCCCGGCGCCGCACCCCTCCGAGGGCTTCCTCATCCGCATCATCGCGCTCTACGCCGCCGCCGACATGCCCACACTCCCTCTCCACCATCCGCCTCGTCGTGGCCCCTCCGACCGCGCCCTCTCCGCACTCCTCGCCGCGTACTACGACGCCGGCCAGCCCGCCCGCGCCATCTAGGCCTTCCGCGACGTCCCAGCCGAGCCCTCCATCACGCTGGGCGTCGTGTCCCACGACGTGCTCCTCAAGTGCATGGTCGCCACGGGGGACGTCGCCGGCGCCCGCAAGGTGTTCGACGGAATGCCTAGTTCGTCAAATAGAGTAGTTTTTTTAGAAGTTGAAATAGAATTTGCTTGTTCGTGGATGAGTGAGTGGTGCTGGATATATACTGTAAATGGACTAGTTCTATCATCGATTCTTATATTGGTTGTTGCGAAATTGCTATGAAAAATTCTGCGTACGCCTTCGACCATGTACGGCCTCTGCACCTGCACTGTTGGTTCATATAATTTTTTAAATAATAAAAAATTCTTTGCCGTTTGGGGTATATGAGGCTGATGGCAAAGACGTAGTCTAGCTGACGGCAAAGATGGTTTTCTTTGCTGTCTGCTATTACTGGGCTTCACAGCAAAGACAGAGTTGGCTGACGGCAAAGTCTTTGCCGTCTTCCCGATAAAAAGCTGACGGCAAAGTTTTCTTTGCCGACTTATCTTTGCCGTCTGCTTCCTGACAGCAAAATCTTTGCCGTCTGGATTTAGGTCTTTCCGTCTGGGATTCACAGACGGCAAATTACCTGTTTCCTGTAGTGGAAAACTTAACCATCTCTGATTAACGAGCTAGTCTAGTAGAGGCTTACTAGGGACATGGTGTTTTGTCTATGTATCCACCCATGTATCAAGTTTCCGATTAATACAATTCTAGCATGAATAACAAACATTTATCATAATATAAGGAAATATAAAGTAACAACTTTATTATTGCCTCTAGGGCAAGTTTCCTTCATGTTGTTCGCCAAGCTAGCGCAATCAAGACTCGAGGCAGCACGTACCCTCTGTTCCTAAATATAAGACCCTTTAGACATTTTAATATGGATTATATACGAATGTATATAGACAGACTTTAGAGTGTAGATTTACTTATTTTGCTCCGTATGTAGTCTATAATGGGATCTCTAAAAGGTCTTATATTTAGGAACGGAGGGATTAGAGACGAGCACATTTGCTTTTAGGGAAAAATTAATCAAGCTACATGTGTTTTTGAGCTAGCATGCATTGCACGTACGTGCGCTGCTTGGGTGAATCGATCTGGCATTCGAAAACACACACTCCACCATGGGCTCACCCAATGCTCGTCCGCACCATATGGACGACCCTGCATAGCACAGTCCACTTCAGCGTATGCTCGCGCGGCGTGTCGGCAAGGAAGGCCTACATCAGTTGGTGCTCCGAAGCTTGGTGTTCCTGTGCGAGGGGATTGTGGGCCGGCGAAGCCAGTGACAATGACCATGACCTGACTTAGGTGCTTCTAGTGTCAGGGGTAAACTTGTCATTTCACATGCCATAGGTCAAAAGAATGGACGGAAGTTTTATATTGGGAATAAAATTTAATGTTGGTGTTAGATAGTGAAGAAATATTTCTTCAGTGTGAAATAGGAAAACTGAATTTAAAACAGTGTTAAATAAGGAATTCTTTAAACAATGTACTGGCCACCATCGATTATGAATTTCTACAGGAGTCCCGATATGGGAGAAGGAATTGACTTCTATATTCATGTTGCCACGCTGGTAGCGAAACTAGCACTCATGAAAGAAAGAATACTACGGTAAGTAGTAGTGTCTTTATCCCATGGTTTGATCAAATCTGATTTGTTAACAACTGAACTATGTGC
>NW_021279778.1:0-2008 GCF_002162155.2 Triticum dicoccoides
AGCTCCGTCGGAGGGGACATCGATCATGGAGGGCTTCTACATCATCATCCAAGCCCCTCCGATGAAGTGTGAGTAGTTTACTTCAGACCTACGGGTCCATAGTTAGTAGCTAGATGGCTTCCCCCTCTCGTGGAGATCTATTCGATGTAATCTTCTTTCTACGGTGTATTTGTTGAGACCGATGAATTGGGGTTTATGATCAAGTCTATCTATGAATAATATTTGAATCTTCTCTGAATTATTTTATGTATGATTGGTTATCTTTGCAAGTCTCTTCGAATTATCAGTTTGGTTTAGCCTACTAGATTGGATGTTCTTGCCATGGGAGAAGTGCTTAGCTTTGGGTTCAATCTTGCGGTGTCCTTTCAAATGACAGAAGGGGCAGCAAGGCAGGTATTGTATTGTTGCCATCGAGGATAACAAGATGGGGTTTTTATCATATTGCATGAAACTATCCCTCTACATCATGTCATCCTGCTTAAGGCGTTACTCTGTTTTTAACTTAATACTCTAGATGCATGCTGGATAGCGGTCGATGAGTGGAGTAATAGTAGTAGATGCAGGCAGGAGTCGGTCTACTTGTCTCAGACGTGATGCCTATATACATGATCATACCTAGATATTCTCATAACTATGTTCAAGTCTGTCAATTGCCCAACAGTAATTTGTTCATCCACCGTAGAATACTTATGCTCTTGAGAGAAGCCACTAGTGAAACCTATGCCCCCGGGTCTCTTTCTCATCATATCAATCTCCATCACTTTATTATTGCTTTGCTTTTACTTTGCTTTTACTTTTTACTTTGCATCTCTATACCAAAAATACCAAAAATATTATTTATCATCTCTATCAGATCTCACTTTCGTAAGTGACTGTGAAGGGATTGACAACCCCTAAGCGCGTTGGTTGCGTTGAGCTATTGTTTTTGTGTAGGTACGAGGGACTCGCCTGTAGCCTCCTACTGGATTGATACCTTGGTTCTCAAAAACTGAGGGAAATACTTACACTACTTTGCTGCATCATCCCCTCCTCCTCGGAGAAATCCAGCGCAGTGCTCAAGAGGTAGCACGTCCCACGAACTCCGATCCAGCAGAGCTTCACGGGAGAGTTCCGTTAGCACGACGACGTGATGACGGTGATGATGTTGCTACCGACACAGAGCTTCGCCTAAGCACCGCTACGATATGACCGAGGTGGATTATGGTGGAGGGGGCACCGCACACGGCTGTGAGAGATCAACAGATCAACTTGTGTGTTTTGGGGTGCCCCCTGCCTCCGTATATAAAGGAGCAAGGGAGGAGGAGGCCGGCCCTAGGAGGGGCGTGCCAAGGGAGTAGGATTCCTACTCCTAGTAGGAGTAGGTTTCCTCCTTTCCTAGTCCAACTAGGAGAAGGGGGGAAAGGAGGGGAGTGGAGAAGGAAGGGAGAGGGGGGCCGCACTCCAGACCCCTTGTCTAATTTGGACTGGGCTTGGGAGGGGCGCGCGCCACCTCCTGGCTGCTGCCTCTCCTTACCACTAAGGCCCATTAAGGCCCAATACTACTTCTCCGTATTCCCGTAACTCCCCGGTGCTCCGAAAAATACCCGAATCACTCGGAACCTTTCCGATGTCCGAATATAGTCGTCCAATATATCGATCTTTACGTATCGACCATTTAGAGACTCCTCGCCATGTCCCCGATCTCATCCGGGACTCCGAACTACCTTCCGTACATCAAATCACATAACTCATAATACAAATCGTCACCAAAACTTTAAGCGTGCGGACCCTACGGGTTCGAGAACTATGTAGACATGACCGAGACACGTCTCCGGTCAATAACCAATAGCGGAACCTGGATGCTCATATTGGCTCCTGAAGTAAATATGCCCTAGAGGCAATAATAAAGTTATTATTTATTTCCTTATATCATGATAAATGCTTATTATTCATGCTAGAATTGTATTAATCGGAAACATAATACATGTGTGAATACATAGACAAACAGAGTGTCACTAGTATGCCTCTA
>NW_021279779.1:0-1868 GCF_002162155.2 Triticum dicoccoides
ATTAATCACCTTGTGAGTTCTTTCTCTGATACATAATGCCTTTGGTAAATTGTATCCTCTCCTTTTTTTTAACCTTGCTCTGCTTTCGAGCTTGTGTTATTTACCTTGGAAGTTTGTAGCATATGTTCCTTAAATGCCCCAATGGGTTGAACCGATGCCTTCCTTAATCGGTGTGAACTCGAAAGTTTTCACGGGTCATACTGCTCTGGTAATTCACCAGGTAGGTTTTGACACTGGAATCATTTTATCTAGAGCAGGAATGAAAGGTTATACATTGAAGAAGTGGGAGTCGACCTTGAACTCTGTGTTCATGCCCATGGACACGATGTAGATCTTATCATTAAAGCTTCTCTTAAATTAATTATTCCCTTGGTATAAGTTTATATCTGGGATCCGGCCTTTTGCAATCGTGGTTCTGACCATGTTCTCCTGTAAATACCTTTTCTCGGACAAGTTTAAGCACTTATCTTCTACAAAGCAATACCCTATTCCAACCTCTACTTTGATCTATCGTCGAGTATTACCCCCTGGAATCTCGAGATTATCATGGAACTGCATAACTTCTTATGAGTTCTTCATCAAGTGCTACCTTCCCACTGATTCCAATTTTTCCACGGGCTTTGAGTTATTAGACACTCAAAGACACCGATAACTGAACCGAGTCCGCACTACGGTTCAACAACTCTCCAGTAAGCTTCTATAAGTACGAGTTTGTACCCGATCACGCCATTCCTAGCCTGTTTGGCTATATCATTATCTTGATGATTTCAAACTGTGCTACCTGATCCTTATTCTCGGAGCACCAATTTGCGACGATAGCTAAGCTTACGTCGATTTTCCTCGTCATACCCTTTCACCTTAAACAACAAGCTTGAGTTCGAGTTTGTGTCGTAACTGTGGTTCCAATAACCTCTTGCTTCATCATTCCTTCGGCTTGATGTCGTCGCTGATTGATTACATCTGCATGAAATCTCTCGACAATTGTGTCGTGATCATCATCAACCTTATGAGCTCTTCCAGGAATTCAATTGAATTCATGATGGGTAATACCATCCTTGCCCCTCGATGATTCCTGTTCTCATCGACCACTTTATTGCCTTCCGTTCAACACAACTTGTTCGTGTTTTGTGTAAACCTTGAGATCCCTGCTACCCAGCAGTTGATCTTCCTTACCTCGGAAGTATTACCATCTCTTTTTGTCAAGAATGTGGTGAGAATTTCACCACCTCTTAAGAATTCTTGATATCATAATACTTCTTGCCATCTTCGTTCATTCCTTGGCCCTCGTATTGTTTTCAACCGGAATACCGACAATGGAGCTATGACGTGTGAATTCAAAACTTCTAGCAACCCTATTGCTTTGAAGTGAATGGGCGATAGTTCATTCTAAGTCCTTCGCTAATTGAATCACCATTCTAACATTGGTCGTGCAACCCAACCCGTACTTCGGGCGCACCCTTCAACCAATGTTTAATTGTGTATGTCTTCCTCGAGCATACTTCCTTATATCATTTGATCTGACAAATGTTATCTCCTTGTTCACTTAATGGTGGAAATCCATCTTTTGGGAATCTCGGTGAATTGCCGTTGAGTTCACCAGACACCTCCTTGTCCTCTCCTTGGTTTAATGGTGAACTATTGCTTCAGAAACCCGCTCCCATAGTTCATCTCCCGAGAAGCTTGCAATGCCATTTCAACGATTTGTGTTGCACCTTTTTCCTCTCGGACCCCCTGAGTCTGAGGTTTCATGACACCAATTGGATATGAATCTCGGTCAGATATGATGGTTGGGGACAACTTTCCAAGAGTTATGATGTTGATCCTTTGATGACCCGGTAACATGATGTCATGCCTAGCACCCCCCCCCC
>NW_021279780.1:0-694 GCF_002162155.2 Triticum dicoccoides
ACCAAATGGCCCCTCCGGAATGCGGTCATTTTTTCGACCACCTCCAAATGACCTAAACTTTGGCACACATGATCTATTGCACAAACAAAGGTGGGTTCCACAGGTTTTATATTTTTTTGGATTTTTTATTAATTTATAATGCCCACTAGACCGACCGGTCAAAACATCGGTCTATACCTCAGGGGGGCATTGTAAATAATTCTTTTTCCAAATTTTCTTTCATAGCCATGATTGGCGCGTGTGGGTCACCATGTTCAAGAAAGATTGTGTGATTTGGAGGTGGTGGGAAAAATCACATTTTTTCAAAAAACTTGCTTAAGTTAAATGGCCCCTCCGGAATGCGGTCATTTTTTCGACCACCTCCAAATGACCTCAACTTTGGCACACATGATCTATTGCACAAACAACGGTGGGTTCCAAATGTTTTTATATTTTTTTGAATTTTTTATTAATTTATAATGCCCTCTATACTGACCAGTCAAAACATCGGTCTATACCTCAAGGGGGCATTGTAAATAATTCTTTATCCAAATTTTCTTTCATAGCCATGATTGGCACATGTGGGTCACCATGTTCAAGAAAGTTTGTGTGATTTGGAGGTGGTGGGAAAAATCACATTTTTTCAAAAACTGGCTTAAGTTAGACCAAATGGCCCCTCCGGAATGCGGTCATTTTTTCGACCACCTCCAAATGA
>NW_021279780.1:704-1336 GCF_002162155.2 Triticum dicoccoides
GTTAGACCAAATGGCCCCTCCGGAATGCGGTCATTTTTTCAACCACCTCCAAATGACCTCAACTTTGGCACACATGATCTATTGCACAAACAACGGTGGGTTCCAAATGTTTTTATATTTTTTTGAATTTTTTATTAATTTATAATGCCCTCTATACTGACCAGTCAAAACATCGGTCTATACCTTAAGGGGGCATTGTAAATAATTCTTTATCCAAATTTTCTTTCATAGCCATGATTGGCACATGTGGGTCACCATGTTCAAGAAAGTTTGTGTGATTTGGAGGTGGTGGGAAAAATCACATTTTTTCAAAAACTTGCTTAAGTTAGACCAAATGGCCCCTCCGGAATGCGGTCATTTTTTCGACCACCTCCAAATGACCTCAACTTTGGCACACATGATCTATTGCACAAACAAAGGTGGGTTCCAAAGGTTTTATATTTTTTTGAATTTTTTATTAATTTATAATGCCCTCTAGACTGACCGGTCAAAACATCGGTCTATACCTCAGGGGGGCATTGTAAATAATTCTTTTTCCAAATTTTCTTTCATAGCCATGATTGGCACATGTGGGTCACCATGTTCAAGAAAGTTTGTGTGATTTGGAGGTGGTGGGAAAAATCACATTTTTT
>NW_021279781.1:0-1883 GCF_002162155.2 Triticum dicoccoides
ACAGGGTTGAGGGGGAGATTGTTGATCAACCCAGTCTACAGGGCGTCGTTTGCTAGGCTTTGTAGCATGTAGGCTTTCTCTAGTAGTAGTCTTTTCTCTAGTGAAAAGGCTGAGGAGGAGAAGAGAAGCAACTAAGCAATAGTTGGCTTTCCGTAGATGAAAAGGATGAGCTGAACTAGACTTTTCAGCTTTAGTGCATTGAGCTGGCAACAGTAAGCTTCAAGGTACTCCCTCCGTCCGAAAATACTTGTCATCAAAATGTACAAAAAATGATGTATGCACTAGTAGAAAAAGGGTCAAACGTGAAGCACATTAGTGCCGGTTTGTATTAGAGCCGGCACAAATGTATACATTAGTGCCGGTTCCAACGGCTAGCCAGGCCGCTCTCATTAGTACCGGTTCGTGGCTAACCTTTAGCACCGGTTCGTGCCACGAACCGGTACTAATGAGGGTGGTGGCAGGATGTTGTCAGTCTGGGCCCCCTCCAGCACCTTTAGTACCGGTTCGTGCCATGAACCGGTACTATAGGTCCTCCTGCATATAAACCCTTTGTCCAGCTCGCTCTGTTCTTCCCCCTTTCCCCTCTCCTCTCCTCTCTGTTCTTCCTCTTCTCCCCTCGAGCTCATCACACATTTTGCCCAAAATTTGTCAAGATTTGAAGGCCCCCATCCATTCAAGTGATCACAAAGGTTAGCAACTTTGTCCTTTCATCTCTCATTGCTAGATTAGCTCTTGCAATGCTTTATATAGTTATTAATTTGTGAGTTTATTATTTGGGAGGAAATATATATATGTGCTAGTATTTGATTTATATGCAATTTGAGGTCAAAAATAACACTTAGTTTGCATATGTAGGTGTGGTTTACTTAGTGCCTTCTAAATCTCTGTCGTAACCACCGTCGATCGCCCGCACCGTCCCGTCGCCGGCACCACCTTGTGGTGAGCCTCTTGTTCATGAAATTTTATATAAAAAATTGATGTTTGTGTGATTTGGATATATAGTTACTCGTATAATAATTATCTTACCCGTACGTTGTTTGTTATACATAGTGCCATGGTTTTGATATCCGTCCCCGTCGGCCCTCGTCCTTGTTATGATTCGGATGTGGTATATTCTCTTTTAAAACTATTTGTTGCATTTTGTGTTTATGACAAATTATGCCCATCAAGTTGACATAGATATTTTTATCTAGGAGGTATGTGAACCGGAAATTCCAACCGGCCCTATTGTCGAGAGGTTAAATTTAGTTGAAAGAGAAAACGAGTACTTGAAAGAAAAATTGAAAAGAATTGAGGGGGAGAAGATGGAATTGGAGTTGCATGTTGCCGATGTCGTCGATGATCACAAGATCAAGATGGAGAAAATGCGCTTGAAGATTAGAAAGATTAGAAAATATGCCATCGATAGTGAGGCTTGGTATCATTATGCTGTTGGATCAATTGTTACCTTAGTTGCGATCTTGATCGCATTTGTTGTTGCATTTAAATGCTTTAGCTAGAGAGTTATTTGTTTGTTGCATTTAAGTGTTGTATGAACTTTATGTATGAACTTGTATTAATTTGGTCTATTCGTTGTTGTGTAATGAAGATGACCCGGCAATGGATGTACGATGACCGATGCTCTCCCCAGTTCGTTGAGGGTGTGCATACTTTTCTGCTTGCGGCTGAGGCAAACAAGCGGGCGGATGGTTTTATGCCTTGTCCATGTGCTGGCTGTAAGAATGGTCGCCTGTTTGAGTCCAGTTTCATGCCCCACTATAATGTTTGGACCAAGCACGGAGAAAGAGGGGTTATGATGAAAGACAATGAAGAAGAAGAGGACGACGACAGCTATCCTGGCCATGGGTTCCCTGAATACGATGATACAACAATGGGGGAAGAAG
>NW_021279782.1:0-1637 GCF_002162155.2 Triticum dicoccoides
TTTTGGTGTAATTAATTTGTTCATAATATGTTTGGTGATATTTAGATTGTGTTAGTAAGTACTATAATTGAACTAGCTAGTTAGAAAAATATAATTACTATTTTATTTAGATTTTTTGGGTATATAATTAGTTAGAAAAATATGAGTTAGTTAGAAAAATACTAGTTTATTTTTAGTAAGTACTATATAGTAAGTGCTACTTTGTTTTTAGTAAGTACTACTTTATTTATTTATAGTAATAAGTGCTTAGTATAGTTGAACTAGATAGTTGATTTAATTAATAAAACTACTTTATTTAACTATATATAGAAGTAGTTTGTAATAAGTGCTACTTTGTTTTTAGTAAGTACTACTTTATTTATTTATAGTCAATGCTTAGTATAGTAGTTGAACTACATAGTTGATTTAATTAATAAAACTACTTTATTTAACTATATATAGAAGTAGTTCCCGAATCGACGTCAGCGATGCCTATCCCGCATCCTCGTCGTCGCCGACTCGGCGGTGGAGGCTTGCTTGATCAGGGCCATGTTCGGGATTGGGCTCCGCCGGGCTGGTATTGGGAGGTGCTACCTTCCGGGGGACGTAGGTTGGTGAGGAGGCAGCCCGTTGTTGACCCGATCCTTGTTTGGTGGCGGTCGCGTGGGCCAGTGACGATGCCTTGGCTTCCGGACACCGCGGAGGTGGTATGTCACCGTGTCAGCGAGGAGGACGAGCACGTCCGTCGCTACATGGTTGCATTGGAGGGCAGGTTCGGCAATACCTGGCAGGTTCTTCAGGGATCTCACTGGAGCTATGATCCTGTGATGGTTCTTTATCTTTGGGTGTCCACCGCCCGTGTCGATACCCGTCGGGCGCTACGGTTCTAGTTGTATTAGTGATGCTATATTAGCGATAATATTCGACGATGTACGAACACCAAGAGATGATATACTTTTGCTTATAATTATTGAATGCATGCTAATTTGAATACTACTTTATTTTATGATTTGGTTTTGCTTATTTTATGATTTGGTTTTGCTTATTGAATGCTCATATTGGATAAGTTCTTCTTCATTTGAATTATGAATATAGGCCGGAAATGTCGTACTCGGACGACGAAAACCGCCCGGGGGAGTGCGACTGGTGCCATAACGACCGAGGTATCTGCGACAGGTTCATTGAGCTGGACAAAGATCGGCGCTTCAGCATTAAGCTCGACGAGAGCTTCGATGTTCATACGGTACGCAACGACGACAATAGTTTTTTTCGTAATTAATCATGACTTCAACTATTTTAATCATGACAATATTTTTCATCTTTTCCAATTCGACTAGCTTATCCCATGCTTTGCAAGACGCTATGTCTTGGAGAGGATGGGTTTTGATGACCATGAAAGTTTTGAAACCAAAAAAATTATCCTAAGTACCCATCATGGTGTGGATTTTCAAGTAAAGCTGTACAATGCTGAGAGTGTAACCCATTTTGGTTGCAAAAATTGGGAAGCACTTTGCAAGATGTATGGTCTTGATGAGGGTATGCTTGTCACCATGGATCTTGGTGATCCTACAATCGAGCAAGAGACACCTTCGATTTGGGTCCTTGTGGATACACCTCCAATTCTTCCCCATGTGAGCTTAACATAGTTATTAAGTAAT
>NW_021279783.1:0-1284 GCF_002162155.2 Triticum dicoccoides
CATCTTATATCTGGGATCTGGCCTTTTGCAATCGTGGTTCCGACCATGATCTCCTTTAAATACCATTTCTCGGACAAGTTAAAACAATTGTCTTCTATGGATCAATACACCAGTCCAACCTTTACTTTGATCTTGTGTTGAGTATTACCCCCCTGGTATCTCGAGATTATCATGGTACTTCATAACTTCTTATGAGTTCTTCATCAAGTGCTACCTTACCACTGATTCCAATTTTTCACGGGCTCTGAGTTATTAAACACTCAAAGACACCGATAACTGAACCGAGTCCGCTCTACGGTTCAACAACTCTTCAGTAAGCTTCTATAAGTATGAGTTTGTACCCGATCACGCCATTCCTAGCCTGTTTGGCTACATCATTGCCGTGATGATTCTAACTGTGCTACCTGGTCCTTATTCTCGGAGCACCAATTTGCGACGATAGCTAAGCTTACATCGATCTTCCTCGTCATATCATTTCGCCTTGAACAACGAGCTAGATTTCAAGTTTGTGTTGTACCCTTGGTTCCAATAACCTTTCACTTCATCATTACTTTGACTTGATGTCGTCGCCGATCGATTACATCTTCATGAACTCTCGCGACAAAGGTGTCGTGATCATCAACATTCTGAGTTCATCCAGGATATCAATTGAATTCATGATGAGAAATACCATCCTTGCCCTCGATTAATTGTATTATCATCGATCACTTTATTGCCTTCCCACCAACACAAGCTTGTTCATGTTTGGTGTTATACCTTGAGTTCCTTGCTATCCTGCAATTGTTCTTCTTTACCTTGGAGTATTACCATTCCTTATGTCGAGAATGTTCTGAGATTTGTTCCACCTCTTGAGAATTCTTGACATGGAAATACCTCTCACCATCACCATTCTTTCTTGGTCCCCGTGTTAATTCCAACAAGTGAACGGTGTTGTTTGGATTCTTTCCTTCTAGCAACCCTATTTTTGAAGTTAATGGTCGAAAGTTTATTCTTAGGCTATTGATTACTGAATCACCATTCTGACATTGGTCGTGCAACCCAACCCATATTTCGGGCGCACCTTTCAACCAATGTTTACTTGTGTATGTTTTCCTCGAGCATACTTCCTTATATCATTTGATCTGACAAATGTTATCTCCTTGTTCACCTAATGGTGGAAATCCATCTTTTGGGAATATCGGTGAATTGCCGCTGAGTTCACCAGACACCTCCTTGTCCTCTCCTTGGTTTAATGGTGAACTATTGCTTCAGAAACCCGCTCCCATAGTTCATTTCCCGAGAAGC
>NW_021279784.1:0-689 GCF_002162155.2 Triticum dicoccoides
CCATTATAGGAAGTTTTTTTTGACCCGTTTCCAGTTTTTGGGTCCGGGCAGTCAAAAAAAAAAAATTGGTCAAAAAAATTTCGTGCCCATCCTGTCAGTTTGAGCTAAGAAGAGTTTTGAGACACTCGCCATTATAGTGATTTTTCGCAAAAAAAAAAGCAGCGCAAAAAAAAAGAGCGCAAAAAAAAAGCAGCGCAAAAAAAAAGAGCGCAAAAAAAAAGAGCGAAAAAAAAAATTCCAGAGTGTGCTTTTCCCTTGTTTACGTGCCGCGCCGTTATTTTGTTAGTGTTCTAGGCTCGCGTCTCTAGCACAGTCTAGCCTAGGACCAGCACAGTACCGTCGTTGAGCGTTTATTCAACTTTGCATCTCTGAATTGATTATTGCTGACCCTTTTTGCTACCATATTATAAGCCTTCCCAGCTCCACATACATCTACGTCGTGCGTTTGACTCTCCCTGGTAATCGCTCTATCCAAGCTTTGAGAGTTTTTGACTACAACGGTTGCCGATCACCGCCTGCTGCTGGGTAAGAACTGGTAAGAATTTGAGATTTGCTTGACGGATTTGTGACACCCACCACCACCACTTGTTCGTAGTCTGTAGGATCATATTCTTGTGTGTTTCTATTGCTGCTAACCATGCCAGGATCACAAGCCGACGAGATTGACTGGGAGAATTTATCGAACAAGG
>NW_021279785.1:0-1290 GCF_002162155.2 Triticum dicoccoides
GTCGTCAACAATCACAGTTTTGGCCAATTCTGACCTGTTTCGTGGACTATAACTCACTGTTTTTGGGTCCCGAAGCGATTTCCATAGTTGTTGAACCCCAAGGTGTGATTACGTGTTGGTCATCAACACTCGCAGTTTTGGCCGATTCTGGCCCGTTCAATGGACTATTACTCACCGTTTTGGGGTCCCAAAGCGATTTCCATGGTTGTCGAACTCCAAGGTGCGCTTACGTGTCGGTCATCAACAATCACAGTTTGGGCCGATTCTGGCCCGTTTCTTGGACTATTACTCTATTTTGGGGTCTCGGAGTCATTTCCATGATTGATGAACCCCGGGGTGCGTTTACGTGTCGGTCATCAACACTCACATATTCGGGCGATTCTGATCCGTTTCGTACACTATTACTCAACGTTTTGGGGACCCAGAGTGATTTCCACGATTGATGAGCCTCGGGCTGCGTTTATGTGTTCGTCGTCAACACTCACAGTTTTGGCCAAATCAGACCTGTTTTGTGGACTATTGCTCACTGTTTTGGGGCCCCGAAGAGATTTCCATAGTTGTTGAACCCCAAGGTGTGCTTACGAGTTGGTCATCAACAATCCCAGTTTTGGCCGATTCTGGCCCGTTTCATGGACTATTACTCACCGTTTTGGGGTCCCAAAGTGATTTCCATGGTTGTCGAACTCCAAGGTGCGCTTACGTGTCGGTCATCAACAATCACAGTTTGGGCCGATTCTGGCCTATTTCTTGGACTATTACTCTATTTTGGGGTCTCGGAGTCATTTCCACGATTGACGAACCCAGGGTGCGTTTACGTGTCGGTCATCAACACTCACATATTCGGCCGATTCTAGTCCGTTTCGTGCACTATTACTCAACGTTTTGGGGACCCAGAGCGATTTCAACGATTGATAAACCCCGGGGTGCGTTTATGTGTCCGTCGTCAACAATCACAGTTTTGGCCAATTCTGACCTGTTTCGTGGACTATAACTCACTGTTTTTGGGTCCCGAAGCGATTTCCATAGTTGTTGAACCCCAAGGTGTGATTACGTGTTGGTCATCAACACTCGCAGTTTTGGCCGATTCTGGCCCGTTCAATGGACTATTACTCACCGTTTTGGGGTCCCAAAGCGATTTCCATGGTTGTCGAACTCCAAGGTGCGCTTACGTGTCGGTCATCAACAATCACAGTTTGGGCCGATTCTGGCCCGTTTCTTGGACTATTACTCTATTTTGGGGTCTCGGAGTCATTTCCATGATTGATGAACCCCGGGGTGCGTTTACGTGTC
>NW_021279786.1:0-1663 GCF_002162155.2 Triticum dicoccoides
GCATCAGTCGAGGCTTCAGTCCCTTGAGAATCAGTCCATTAGCTCGCTCTGCTTGTCCATTCGACTGCGGATGGGCGACTGATGCGTAGTCGACCCGTGTGCCCTGGGAGTCGCAGAAAGCTCTGAATTCCTCTGAGTCAAAGTTCGACCCATTATCCGTAATGATGCTGTGCGGGACTCCATATCTGAATATTAGTTCCCTGATGAAGCTAACAGCAGTACCGGTGTCAAGGCTCTTGATTGGTTTAGCCTCGATCCACTTGGTGAACTTGTCGACTGCCACCAGTACATGCGTGAAGCCACTTCGTCCTGTTCTCAAAGGACCGATCATGTCCAGCCCCCAAACTGCAAAAGGCCAGACGAGTGGGATGGTCTTTAAAGCTGACGCAGGCTTGTGCGACATATTCGAGTAGAACTGACATCCCTCGCACTTATCTACTATCTCTTTTGCCATCTCATTCGCCTTGGGCCAGTAAAATCCGGCTCGGTATGCTTTGGCCACGATGGTCCGAGAGGACGCATGATGACCACAGGTCCCCGAGTGAATATCATTGAGGATGAGTCGACCTTCTTCTGGTGTTATGCACTTCTGACCAACTCCAGTCGCGCTTTCTCTGTATAATTGTCCTTTGATTACGGTAAAGGCCTTAGATCGACGGACGATCTGTCGAGCCTCTTCCTCATCCTCCGGAAGCTCTTTCCTCAAGATATATGCGACATACGGAATCGTCCAGTCGGGAATGACCACCAAAACCTCCATGATCAAGTCGACCACCGCTGGGACTTCAACTTCAGTCGGATCAGTGGCGCTCTTGGGCTGCGGAGTTTCTTCGGTGAAAGGATCTTCTTTGACTGACGGAGTGTGTATATGCTCCAAGAACACACCACTCGGAATGGCTTCTCTCTTGGAACCTATCTTTGCTAGATCATCAGCTGCTTGATTTTTCAGTCGGGGTATATGATGGAGCTCCAACCCCTCGAACTTCTTCTCCAGCTTCCTCACTGCACTGCAGTATCCAGTCATGGCTGGGCTTCTCACGTCCCACTCTTTCATCACCTGATTGACCACTAAATCCGAGTCGCCATAGACCATTAGGCGACGGACGCCGAGTGAAATGGCCATGCGCAACCCATATAGGAGGGCCTCATATTCTGCCTCATTGTTGGAGGAATCAAAGTGAATCTGGAGCACATACCTGAGCTTATCTCCTCTGGGGGAAACCAGGACAACCCCAGCACCGGAACCATTCAACATCTTAGAGCCATCGAAAAACATGGTCCAATGCTCCGAGTGAACTTCAGTCGGCTGCTGTTGTTCAATCCACTCGGCGAGGAAATCTGCTATCGCCTGGGACTTAATGGCTTTCTTTGCCTCAAACTTGATATCAAGGGGAAGAAGTTCAATCGCCCATTTGGCCACTCGACCAGTTGCGTCTCTGTTGTGCAAAATCTCTGATAGTGGAGCGTCGCTGACGACTGTGATGGAATGGTCAGAGAAATAATGAGCAACCTTCTTTGTGGTCATGTATATTCCATACACAAGCTTCTGATAATGAGGATATCTCTGCTTGGATGGAGTCAAGACTTCAGACAAATAATACACTGGGCGCTGAACTTTGAGAGCTTTTCCTTCTTCTTCCCGCTCGACCGTTAGCACAGTACT
>NW_021279787.1:0-1251 GCF_002162155.2 Triticum dicoccoides
TGGGTCCATTCTTTGGCTTCTTCCCGGCAGCTTGCTTGCCGGGCGCGGCAACCTCCTTGCCGTCCTTCTTGAAGTTCTTTTTACCCTTGCCTTTCTTGAACTTAGTGGTTTTATTGACCATCAACACTTGATGTTCCTTCCTGACTTCTACCTCTGCTGATTTCAGCATAGCAAATACTTCAGGAATGGTCTTTTCCATCCCCTGCATATTGAAGTTCATCACAAAGCTCTTGTAGCTTGGTGGAAGCGACTGGAGGATTCTGTCAATGACCGCATCATCCGGGAGATTAACTCCCAGCTGAGTCAAGCGGTTATGCAACCCAGACATAGTGAGTATGTGCTCACTGACAGAACTGTTTTCCTCCATCTTACAGCTGAAGAATTTGTCGGAGACTTCATATCTCTCGACCCGGGCATGAGCTTGGAAAACCATTTTCAGCTCTTCGAACATCTCATATGTTCCATGTCTCTCAAAACGCTTTTGGAGCCCCGGCTCTAGGCTGTAAAGCATGCCGCACTGAACGAGGGAGTAGTCATCGGAACGTGCCTGCCAAGCGTTCATAACATCTTGTTCTGCAGGGAGAACGGGTGCGTCACCAAGCGGTGCTTGTAGGACATAATCTTTCTTGGCAGCTATGAGGATGATCCTCAGGTTCCGGACCCAGTCCGTATAGTTGCTGCCATCGTCTTTCAGCTTGGTTTTCTCTAGGAACGCGTTGAAGTTGAGGACTACGTTGGCCATTTAATCTACAAGACATATTGTAAAATATTTAGAGTAAGTTCATGATAATTAAGTTCAACTAATCAAATTATTAATGAACTCCCACTTAGATTAGACATCCCTCCAGTCATCTAAGTATTACATGATCCGAGTTTAACTAGACCGTGTCCGATCATCACGTGAGACGGACTAGTCAACGTCGGTGAACATCTTCATGTTGATCGTATCTTCTATACGACTCATGCTCGACCTTTCGGTCTTCTGTGTTCCGAGGCCATGTCTGTACATGCTAGGCTCGTCAAGTTAACCTAAGTGTTTGCATGTGTAAATCTGTCTTACACCCGTTGTATGTGAACGTCTGAATAAAACACCCGATCATCACGTGGTGTTTTGAAACAGCGAACTGTCGCAACGGTGCACAGTTAGGGGGAACACTTCTTGAATTTATTGTGAGGGATCATCTTATTTACTACCGTCATTCTAAGTAAACAAGATGCAAAACATGATAAACATCACATGCAATCAAATAA
>NW_021279788.1:0-1108 GCF_002162155.2 Triticum dicoccoides
TTTCTTCACTAGAGCAGCAGCTGATTTGCCGTTTCATGAAGTATCCCTTCTAGCCCTTGCCCTTCTTGAAACTAGTGGTTTCACCAACCATCAACAATTGATGCTCCTTCTTGATTTCTACTTTCGCGGTGTCAAACATCGTGACTACCTCAAGGATCATCATATCTATCCCTGATATGTTATAGTTCATCACAAAGCTCTAGCAGCTTGGTGGCAATGACTTTGGAGAAACATCAGTATCTCATATGGAAGATCAACTCCCACTCGATTCAAGTGATTGTTGCACTCAGACAATCTGAGCACAAGCTCAACGATTGAGCTTTTCTCCGTTAGTTTGCAGGCTAAGAAAATCGTCGGAGGTCTTATACCTCTTGACGTGGGCACGAGCCTGAAATCCCAATTTCAGCCCTCGAAACATCTCATATGTTCCGCGACATTTCGAAAACGTCTTTGGTGCCTCAACTCTAAACCGTTTAACTGAACTATCACGTAGTTATCAAAACGTGTATGTCCGATGTTCACAACATCCACAGATGAGGTTTGGGGTTCAGCACACTGAGCGGTGCATTAAGGACATAAGCTTTCTACTGTCCTCATAATCGCTACTGTCAACTTTCAACTATATTTTCTCTAGGAACATAACTAAACAGTGGAACTAAAGCGCGAGCTTACGACATAATTTGCAAAGATCTTTTGACTATGTTCAGGATAATTAAGTTCATCTTATGAACTCCCACTCAGATAGACATCCCTCTGGTCATCTAAGTGATTACATGATCCGAGTCAACTAGGCCGTGTCCGATCATCACGTGAGACGGACTAGTCATCATCGGTGAACATCTTCATGTTGATCGTATCTACTATACGACTCATGCTCGACCTTTCGGTCTCCGTGTTCCGAGGCCATGTCTGTACATGCTAGGCTCGTCAAGTTAACCCTAAGTGTTTTCGCTGTGTAAAACTGTCTTACACCCGTTGTATGTGAACGTAAGAATCCATCACACCCGATCATCACGTGGTGCTTAGAAGCGACGAACTGTAGCAACGGTGCACAGTTAGGGGAGAACACTTCTTGAAATTTTGTAAGGGATCATCTTATTTACTACCG
>NW_021279789.1:0-872 GCF_002162155.2 Triticum dicoccoides
ATTTATGGACTGGTGCAAGCATCTCGGAGTTGGAACATTCGCTTTGATGAGATGATCAAAGCGTTTGGGTTTATGCAGACTTATGGAGAAGCCTGCGTTTACAAGAAAGTGAGTGGGAGCTCTGTAGCATTTCTCATATTATATGTAGATGACATACTCTTGATGGGAAATAATATAGAATTTCTGGACAGCATTAAGGCCTACTTGAATAAGTGTTTTTCAATGAAGGACCTTGGAGAAGCTGCTTATATATTAGGCATCAAGATCTATAGAGATAGATCGAGACGCCTCATAGGTCTTTCACAAAGCACATACCTTGATAAGATTTTGAAGAGATTCAGAATGGATCAGTCCAAGAAGGGGTTCTTGCCTATGTTACAAGGTGTGAGACTGAGCTCAGCTCAGTCACCGACCACGGCAAAAGATAAAGAAGAGATGAGTGCCATCCCCTATGCTTCAGCCATAGGATCTATTATGTATGCCATGCTGTGTACCAGACCCGATGTAAACCTTGCCGTAAGTTTGGTAGCAAGATACCAAAGTAATCCCGGCAAGGAACACTGGACAGCGGCCAAGAATATCCTGAAGTACCTGAAAAGGACGAAGGACATGTTTCTCGTTTATGGAGGAGACGAAGAGCTCGTCGTAAAGGGTTACGTCGACGCTAGCTTCGACTCAGATCTGGATGACTCTAAGTCACAAACCGGATACGTGTATATGTTGAATGGTGGAGCAGTAAGCTGGTGCAGCTGCAAGCAGAGCGTCGTGGCGGGATCTACGTGTGAAGCGGAGTACATGGCAGCCTCGGAGGCAGCGCATGAAGCGATTTGGGTGAAGGAGTTCATCACCGACCTAGGAGTCATACCCAATGC
>NW_021279790.1:0-1699 GCF_002162155.2 Triticum dicoccoides
TTGTTGAACCCCAAGGTGCGCTTACGTGTCGGTCATCCACACTGGCAGTTTTGGCCTATTCTGGCCCATTTCATGGACTCACTATTTTGGGGTCCTAGAGTGATTTCCACGATTAACGAACCCTGGGGTGCGTTTACGTGTTGGTCATCAACAATGGCAGTTTTGGCCGATTCTGGCCCATTTCGTGGACTATTACTCACTATTTTGGGGTCCCGGAGTGATTTCCACGATTAACGAACCCTGGAGTGCATTTACGTGTCGGTCATCAACACTCACAGTTTTGGCCGATTCTACCCTGTTTCTTGGATTATTACTCACCGTTTTGGGGTCCCGAAGCGATTTCCATAATTGTTGAACCCCAAGGTCCGCTTATGTGTCGGTCATCAACACTGGTAGTTTCGGCCGATTCTGGCCCGTTTGATGGACTATTAGTCACTGTTTTGGGGTCCCGCAGTGGTTTCCATGGTTAGCGAACCCTGTGGTGTGTTTACGTGTCGGTCATGAACACTCACCTTTTTGGGGCCCCGAAGCGATTTCCATAATTGTTTAACCCCAAGGTCCGCTTACGTGTCGGTCATCAACACTGGCAGTTTTGGCCGATTCTAGCCCGTTTGATGGACTATTAGTCACTGTTTTGGGGTCCCGGAGTGGTTTCCATGGTTAACGAACCCTATGGTACGTTTACGTGTCGGTCATCAACACTCGTAATTTTGGCCGATTCTGACCCGTTTCTTGGATTATTACTCATTGTTTTGGGGTCCCGAAACGATTTCCATAGTTGTTAAACACCAAGGTGCGCTTATATGTCGGTCATCAACACTGGCAGTTTTGACCGATTCTGGCCCGCTTCATTGACTATCACCCACTGTTTTGGGGTCCCGGAGCGATTTCCATAGTTTTTCAACCCCAAGATGAGCTTACGTGTCGGTCATCAACACTGTCAGTTTTGGCCGATTCTGGCCCGTTCCGTGGACTATTACTCACTATTTGGGGGTCCTGGAATGATTACCACGATTAACGAAACCTGGGGTGCCTTTACGTGTCGGCTATAAGCACTGGCAGGTTTGGCCGATCCTGACCCGTTTCTTGGATTATTACTCACCGTTTTGGGGTCCCGAAGCGATTTCCATAGTTGTTAAACCCCAAGGTGAGCTTACGTGTCGGTCATCCACACTAGCAGTTTTGCCGATTCTAGCCCGTTTCATGGACTCACTATTTTGGGGTCCCAGAGTGATTTCCACGATTAACGAACCCTGGGGTGCGTTTACGTGTTGGTCATCAACACTGGCAGTTTTGGCCGATTCTGGCCCATTTCATGGACTATTACTCATTATTTTGGGGTCCCGGAGTGATATCCACGATTAACGAACCCTCGAGTGCATTTACGTGTCGGTCATCAACACTAGTAGTTTTGGCCGATTCTAGCCCGTTTCTTGGATTATTACTCAACTTTTTGGGGTCCCGAAGCGATTTCCATAATTGTTGAACCCCAAGGTGCGCTTACGTGTCGGTCATCCACACTCGCAGTTTTGGCCTATTCTGGCCCATTTCATGGACTCACTATTTTGGGGTCCTAGAGTGATTTCCACGATTAACGAACCCTGGGGTGCGTTTACGTGTTGGTCATCAACACTGGCAGTTTCGGCCGATTCTGGCCCGTTTGATGGACTATTACTCACTGTTTTGGGGTCCCGGAGTG
>NW_021279790.1:5055-5830 GCF_002162155.2 Triticum dicoccoides
GGCCCATTTCATGGACTATTACTCATTATTTTGGGGTCCCGGAGTGATATCCACGATTAACGAACCCTCGAGTGCATTTACGTGTCGGTCATCAACACTAGTAGTTTTGGCCGATTCTAGCCCGTTTCTTGGATTATTACTCAACTTTTTGGGGTCCCGAAGCGATTTCCATAATTGTTGAACCCCAAGGTGCGCTTACGTGTCGGTCATCCACACTCGCAGTTTTGGCCTATTCTGGCCCATTTCATGGACTCACTATTTTGGGGTCCTAGAGTGATTTCCACGATTAACGAACCCTGGGGTGCGTTTACGTGTTGGTCATCAACACTGGCAGTTTCGGCCGATTCTGGCCCGTTTGATGGACTATTACTCACTGTTTTGGGGTCCCGGAGTGATTTCCACGATTAACGAACCCTGGAGTGCATTTACGTGTCGGTCATCAACACTCGCAGTTTTGGCTGATTCTACCCTGTTTCTTGGATTATTACTCACCGTTTTGGGGTCCCGAAGCGATTTCCATAATTGTTGAACCCCAAGGTCCGCTTATGTGTCGGTCATCAACACTGGCAGTTTCGGCTGATTCTGGCCCGTTTGATGGACTATTAGTCACTGTTTTGGGGTCCCGCAGTGGTTTCCATGGTTAGCGAACCCTGTGGTGTGTTTACGTGTCGGTCATGAACACTCGCAGTTTTGGCCGATTCTGGCCCGTTTCTTGGATTATTACTCACCTTTTTGGGGCCCCGAAGCGATTTCCATAATTGTTTAACCCCAAGGT
>NW_021279791.1:0-2140 GCF_002162155.2 Triticum dicoccoides
GATAGGAGCTGCACATATCTCTTTCTCAGGGCACACTCAGATTGTCCTAGGTACGGGTAGGCCAGCCCAGAGTTGCCCCTGGTGGCCACCGGCAGCTGACAGGTGGACCAACACTCAGAGGAGCACTGGCCCGGGGGGGTTTAAAATAAGATGACCCTTGGGCTCCGGAAACCCAAGGGAAAAAGAGGCTAGGTGGCAAATGGTAAAACCAAGGTTGGGCATTGCTGGAAAAGCTTTAATCAAGGCGAACTATCAAGGGGTTCCCATTATAACCCAACCGCGTAAGGAACGCAAAATCCGGGAACATAACACCGATATGACGGAAACTAGGGCGGCAAGAGTGGAACAAAACACTAGTGAAAGTGCAACTATCCCTAGGCGGTTTTGGTAATTCATAACAACATATAGCTCATTGAGCTAATGCTATTCCAAGATGATTATTTCAGGAAAGCTCAATGATTGGCATGGCATGGATGTGAAAGTGGAACCCTCAAAATGCTAAGGACAAAGGATTGGATCAAGCTCAAAAGCTCAAGACTCTTCATTTTATATTTTAGTGATCCAAGATCACATTGAGTCTTTAGAAAAAGCCAATACAATTAAGGAGGGATGAGGTGTTGCTTAATGAGCCTCTTGCTTCATGTGCTTAGTGATATGCTCCAAAACCCTCAACTATTTTTCCATATCCACATATGACCTAAACCCTAAGCCAAACTCGGTCCTACCGATTCTTCCTATCCGACGCCACCGAGTTTCACTTGTCATTAGCCACTGCCAAACCCTAGCAATTCGGTCCTACCGATAGGGATCTCGGTCTCACCGAGATGGGGTTGCAAACTCTCTATTTCCCTTTCATAACTTTTTGGTCCCACCGAAAGAGCGAATCGGTCCCACCGAGATTGCAATGTAAACTCAGTGTTTCCCCTTTGTAACTTTTCAGTCTCACCGAGTTCCACTCGGTCTCACCGAAAGAGCAAATCGGTCCCACCGAGTTTGCCTGACCAACTCTCTGGTTAGCTAGTTACCAAATTCGGTCTCACCGGGTTTGTGTAATCAGTCTCACCGAGATTACCTTATGCCCAAACCCTAACCGAATCGGTCCTACCGAGTTGCATGTCAGTCCCACCGAAATTCCTAGCGGTCACTAGGTTTACTATTTCGGTCAGACCGAGTTTTCTGATTCGGTCCCACCAAGATTGGTAAATTGTGTGTAACGGTTGGATTTTGTGTGGAGGCTATATATACCCCTCCACCTCTCTCTCATTCAGTGAGAGAGCCATCAGAACAAACACACCATTCCAACTCATATGTTCTGAGAGAGAACCACCTACTCATGTGTTGAGACCAAGATATTCCATTCCTACCATATGAATCTTGATCTCTAGCCTTCCCAAGTTGCTTTCCACTCAAATCTTCTTTCCACCAAATCCAAATCCTATGAGAGAGAGTTGAGTGTTGGGGAGACTATCGTTTGAAGCACAAGAGCAAGGAGTTCATTACCTACACACCATTTGTTACTTCTTGGAGAGTGGTGTCTCCTAGATTGGCTAGGTGTCACTTGGGAGCCTCTGACAAGATTGTGGAGTTGAACCAAGGAGTTTGTAAGGGCAAGGAGATCGCCTACTTCGTGAAGATCTACCGCTAGTGAGGCAAGTCCTTCGTGGGCGATGGCCATGGTGGGATAGACAAGGTTGCTTCTTCGTGGACCCTTTGTGGGTGGTTGCTTCTTCGTGGACCCTTCGTGGGTGGAGCCCTGTGTGGACTCGCGCAACCGTTGCCCTTGGGTGGATCCCTGTGTGGACTCGCGCAACCGTTACCCTTCGTGGGTTGAAGTCTCCATCAACGTGGATGTAGGATAGCACCACCTATCCGAACCACGGGAAAAACATCCGTGTCTCCAATTGCGTTTGAATTCTCCAAACCCTTCCCTTTACATTCTTGCAAGTTGCATGCTTTACTTTCCGCTGCCAATATACTCTTTGCATGCTTGCTTGAATTGTGTGATGATTGCTTGACTTGTCCTAAAATAGCTAAAATCTGCCAAGAACTAAAATTGGGAAAAGGTTAAGTTTTTATTTGGTCAAGTAGTCTAATCACCCCCCTCTAGACATACTTTCGATCCTACAAGTGGTATCAGAGC
>NW_021279792.1:0-1169 GCF_002162155.2 Triticum dicoccoides
AACAGGCACCTCGGCAGGCTCGCTGGATGGGGTCACCGTGAGGGTCGCCGCGAAATGCATGTCGACTTCGAGGGTCGACTCGCCGACTTTGAAAGAGCAAACCTAGTCGCGCTACAACACATAGACGTGGTCGATCCTTGGGTGGTAGAGCACAAAACCTTTATTAAGAAGACGTACAATGACCGAGGCCAACAGAGGACGGACGGAGATATACTCAAAGAGCACAACTCATGTTTCACGCGTTGGTTCAAGCAGAAGCTTCTGTCGTACCCTTTACATGAGGATTCTTCCGCGGAAGAACAACTCATATTCGCCTTGTCACAGGGTGCCGAGCACAACCTGATGACCTATGAGGCGTACGATATCAACGGCTACACATTCTACACCGAGGCCAAGGACATGAAGAGCGATGGTTATCAGAACTCCCGGGTAACGATGGAATCCTACACCGGTAACGACAAGGACAGATACTACGGAAGGATCAAGGAGATCTGGGAGCTGAGCTACGCTGGAGAGAAGGTCCCGATGTTCCGTGTCAGATGGGCCAAGAGCGTCCTAAAAGAAGACCGGTATTTCACCACCATGGTTATACCCGAAGCCAAATCCAAGACCGCGGGCGCAAACGTCACCGCGAAAAATGAGCCATGGGTACTGGCTTCCCAAGTGGACCAATGCTTCTTCATTACCGACCTGTCAAAGACCAGTCGTGTTGTCGTGAGGAGAGGCAAAAGGAAGATCATCGGAATGGATGGAGTAGCCAATGAGCAAGACTTCGACAAGTACGGCGACCCGAGGATCGAACATGACGACGATGATGAAGTAGCAGCATACACCACAAGAAGAAGTAGGACCACCCTACCTAAAGGACGTCCGTTACACAGAAGAACACCATTTGCGAAAAAGAAGGGCAAGAAGATTGTTAACAGATAGCTAGCTAAGATCGATTGTATTTAAATCGTAGCCTTCATTTCTCGATTGTATTTCATGGGCACTTTTTGAACTATCATGAATATTTTTAAATTTCATGGACACTCGATCTCGATCCCCCTCCATCTCGATCGCTATCCCACCTCGCCAGATCTGGTCCCCCTCGCCGCCGAGCACCCCCGGGTCCACCGGCCGCCGCCGCCGACCCCCCGCACCCTCGATTCCCCTACTCAACCACCGCC
>NW_021279792.1:1179-1748 GCF_002162155.2 Triticum dicoccoides
CACCCATCCCCTACTCAACCGCCGCCACCGACCCCCCGCACCCTCCCCCGCTCCACCGGCATTACTGTTTGATGATATTATTTAAAAAATTATTACTGTCTTATAAAAAAATTACTGTTATGATTTAAACAAGTTTGAACATATTTAAACACAAATAAGTATCAAACAGCATTTTAAATGCATAAAAAAATTGTGGAGCCTAGGAATCAAACACAGGACCTCCTGGTGTGAGAACTGGCACCTGACAAGTCGAGCTAGTAGAGGGGAGTTGATGTGGATAAGGTCAGGTGGGAGATAACCTGTTGGCTCGAGCGGAAATAAAAAAAATACTAATGGCGCACCAGGTCGAGGTGCGCCATTAGCATGTATATACTTATGGCGCACCGAGGGGTGGTGCGCCATTAGTATTGTGCCCCCCTACTTCGTATCGATCCCCTCTCTCTCCCTCGCCCTCGCCCTCGCCCTCGATCCCCTCTCTCTCCCTCGCCCGAGCCCTCGCCCTCGATCCCCTCTCTCTCCCTCGCCCGGCCCTCGCCCTCGATCCCCTTCCCCTCTCCTCTCCCGACGCC
>NW_021279793.1:0-1462 GCF_002162155.2 Triticum dicoccoides
ATACCATCCTTGCCCCTCGATGATTCCTATTCTCATCGACCACTTTATTGCCTTCCGTTCAACACAACTTGTTCGTGTTTTGTGTAAACCTTGAGATCACTGCTACCCAACAGTTGATCTTCCTTACCTCGGAAGTATTACCATCTCTTTTGTCAAGAATGTGGTGAGAATTTCACCACCTCTTAATAATTCTTGATATCATAATACTTCTTGCCATCTTCGTTCATTCCTTGGTCCCCGTATTGTTTTCAACCGGAATACCAACAATGGAGCTATGACTTGTGAAATCAAAACTTCTAGCAACCCTATTGCTTTGAAGTGAATGGGCGATAGTTCATTCTAAGTCTTTCGATAATTGAATCACCATTCTGACATTGGTCGTGCAACCCAACCCATATTTCGGGCGCACCTCTCAACCAATGTTTAATTGTGTATGTTTTCCTCGAGCATACTTCCTTATATCGTTTGATCTGACAAATGTTATCTCCTTGTTCACTTAATGGTGGAAATCCATCTTTTGGGAATCTCGGTGAATTGCCGTTGAGTTCACCAGACACCTCCTTGTCCTCTCCTTGGGTTAATGATGGACTCTTGTTAACGGAAATCACTTCGTAGTTCATTTCCCCGAGAATCTTACAATGCCATCTCGTCAATTTGCGTTGCACCTTTTCTTCTCAGGTATCCTATGTCTGAGGTATCCTGACACCAATCGGATCTGAATCTCGGTCAGATATGATGGTTGGGACAATTTTCCAAGAGTCATGAAGTTGATCCTTTGATGACCCGGTAACACGATGTCATGCCTAGCACCCCCCCCCCCCCGGCTGGAGGACCTATCATTATAGATTCCTTTTCAGCAAGGTTATCCATTCGTCCATGAGGAAATTGTAAGACTTATTCTACAAGTTATTCCTGATGGATCCTTCGTGTTACCCAAAGTCTGATCTTCACCTGAAGACCATGTCAATGCTATCTCGAAGCATGAAAATGGTACTCCGATTTTCAACAGGAACATTTGAAGCACGATGCTAAATTTTATTTATCATTTATCCTAACACCGTTGTATGGGTAATGTCATGAAAATTCTCCCCCGTACCTAAAGAGTTTTCTACATTATATCCTGCCACGGATATCATGCTCTGCTTGTCCTTGGGAAGGATATATCCCTGAATTATGTGTTTAAACATGTTTTCCTTTCCATTGTTCTGTTTAATATGATAATCATATTTTACTTTCCATTGGTTGTTTGAACCTTTCTTGTGATCTATATGATCTAAGCAGCAATATTCTGCTGCTTATGTAAACTCCTCGGTGTACAATTCTGTCAGAAAGACCCTGTTATTTTGGTGAGGACATTCCGGTAACCACCGATGGACGAGAACTTTGCCTATTGGTCCGCCTCGTTCAACGAGCAGGAAGATGGTTCTCTTCGTCCCTCGCCCTTGGTACCGACATTGTTGCC
>NW_021279794.1:0-1151 GCF_002162155.2 Triticum dicoccoides
TCAGATACATGTGTGGATACATAGACAACACCATGTCCCTAGTAAGCCTCTAGTTGACTAGCTCGTTAATCAATAGATGGTTACGGTTTCCTGACCATGGACATTGGATGTCGTTGATAACGGGATCACATCATTAGGAGAATGATGTGATGGACAAGACCCAATCCTAAGCCTAGCACAAGATCATGTAGTTCGTATGCTAAAGCTTTTCTAATGTCAAGTATCATTTCCTTAGACCATGAGATTGTGCAACTCCCGGATACCGTAGGAGTGCTTTGGGTGTGCCAAACGTCACAACGTAACTGGGTGGCTATAAAGGTACACTACGGGTATCTCTGAAAGTGTCTGTTGGGTTGGCACGAATCGAGATTGGGATTTTGTCACTTCGTGTAAACGGAGAGGTATCTCTGGGCCCACTCGGTAGGACATCATCATAATGTGCACAATGTGACCAAGGGGTTTATCACGGGATGATGTGTTACGGAACGAGTAAAGAGACTTGCCGGTAACGAGATTGAACAAGGTATCGGTATACCAACGATCGAATCTCGGGCAAGTACCATACCGCTAGACAAAGGGAATTGTATACGGGATTGATTGAGTCCTTGACATCGTGGTTCATCCGATGAGATCATCGTGGAACATGTGGGAGCCAACATGGGTATCCAGATCCCGCTGTTGGTTATTGACCGAAGAACATCTCGGTCATGACTACATGTCTCCCGAACCCGTAGGGTCTACACACTTAAGGTTCGATGACGCTAGGGTTATAAAGGAAGTTTGTATGTGGTTACCGAATGTTGTTCGGAGTCCCGGATGAGATCCCGGACGTCACAAGGAGTTCCGGAATGGTCCGGAGGTAAAGATTTATATATAGGAAGTCCTGTTTCGGCCATCGGGACAAGTTTCGGGGTCATCGGTATTGTACCGGGACCACCGGAAGGGTCCCGGGGGCCCACCGGGTGGGGCCACCTGCCCCGGGGGGCCACATGGGCTGTAGGGGGTGCGCCTTGGCCTACATGGGCCAAGGGCACCAGCCCCTAGAGGCCCATGCGCCAAGATATAGAAAAAAGGGGAGAGTCCTAAAGGGGGAAGGCACCTCCGAGGTGCCTTGGGGAGGATGGACTCCTCCCCCCCTCTTAGCCGCACCC
>NW_021279795.1:0-1297 GCF_002162155.2 Triticum dicoccoides
AATGCTACAGAGCTCCCACTCACTTTCTTGTAAATACAGGCTTCTCCAAAAGTCTGTATAAAACCAAATGCTTTGATCACACTATCAAAACGTTTATTCCAACTCCGAGAGGCTTGCACCAGTCCATAAATGGATCGCTGGAGCTTGCACACTTTGTTAGCTCCCTTTGGATCGACAAAACCTTCTGGTTGCATCATATACAACTCTTCTTCCAGGAATCCATTCAGGAATGCAGTTTTGACATCCATTTGCCAAATTTCATAATCATAAAATGCGGCAATTGCTAACATGATTCGGACGGACTTAAGCATCGCTACGGGTGAGAAGGTCTCATCGTAGTCAATTCCTTGAACTTGCCGAAAACCTTTTGCGACAAGTCGAGCTTTGTAGACAGTAACATTACCATCAGCGTCAGTCTTCTTCTAAAAGATCCATTTATTCTCAATCGCTTGCCGATCATCGGGCAAGTCAACCAAAGTTCATACTTTGTTCTCATACATGGATCCTATCTCAGATTTCATGGCTTCTAGCCACTTTGCGGAATCTGGGCTCACCATCGCTTCTTCATAGTTCGTAGGTTCATCATGATCTAGTAGCATGACCTCCAGAACAGGATTACCGTACCACTCTGGCGCGGATCTTACTCTGGTTGATCTACGTGGTTCAGTAGTATCTTGATCTGAAGTTTCATGATCATTATCATTGGCTTCCTCACTAACCGGTGTAGGTGTCACTGAAACAGTTTTCTGTGATGAACTACTCTCCAGTAAGGGAGCAGGTACAGTTACCTCGTCAAGTTCTACTTTCCTCCCACTCACTTCTTTTGAGAGAAACTCCTTCTCTAGAAATGATCCATTCTTAGCAACGAATGTTTTGCCTTCGGATCTGTGATAGAAGGTGTACCCAACAGTTTCCTTTGGGTATCCTATGAATACACATTTCTCCGATTTGGGTTCGAGCTTATCAGGTTGAAGCTTTTTCACATAAGCATCGCAGCCCCAAACTTTAAGAAACGACAACTTTGGTTTCTTGCCAAACCATAGTTCATAAGGCGTCGTCTCAACGGATTTTGATGGTGCCCTATTTAACGTGAATGCGGCCGTCTCTAAAGCATATCCCCAAAATGATAGCGGTAAATCTGTAAGAGACATCATAGATCGCACCATATCTAGTAAAGTACGATTACGACGTTCGGACACACCATTACGCTGTGGTGTTCCGGGGGGCGTGAGTTGCGAAACTATTCCACAGTTTTTCAAATGTACACCAAACTCGTAACTCAAATATTCTCCTCCAC
>NW_021279796.1:0-1116 GCF_002162155.2 Triticum dicoccoides
TGGGTGTTGATGACTAACACGTAAGTGCGCCTTGGGGTTCATCAACTATGGAAATCACTTCAGGCCCAGAAAACGGTGACTAAAAGTCCACAAAACGCGTTAGAATTGGCCAAAACTGTGAGTGTTCATAACCGACACGTAAGCGCACCCGGGGGTTCGTTAATCGTGGAAATCATTCCGGGGCCCCAAAACAGTGAGTAATTGTCCACGAAACGGGCCAGAATTGGCCAAAACTACTAGTATTGATGACCGACATGTAAACGAACCCCGGGGATCGTTAATCGTGTAAATCACACCGGGGCCCCAAAACAGTGAGTGTTGATGACCGACACCTAAACGCACCTTGGGGTTCAACAACTATGGAAATCGCTTCGGGAGCCCTAAATGGTGAATAATAGCCCACGAATCGCGTCAGAATTGGCCAAAATTGTGAGTGTTGACGACAGACATGCAAACGCACTCCGGGGATTGTCAATCGTGGAAATCTCTCTGGGACGCCCAAACGGTGAGTAATAGTGCATGAAACGGACGAGAATTGGCCAAAATTGTGAGTGTTTATGACCGACACTTAAACGCACCGTGGAGTTCGTCAATCGTGGAAATCACTCCGGGACCCCAAAACTAAGTAATAATGCAAGAAATGGGCCAAAATCGTCCCAAAATGCGCTTGTTGATGATCGACACGTAAGCGCACCATGGGGTCAAACAACCGTGAAAATCACTTTGGGGTCCCAAAACGGTGAGTAATAGTCCATGAAACGGGCCAGAATCGGCCAAAACTGCGAGTGTTGATGACCGACACGTAAACGGACCTTAGGGTTAAACCACTATGGAGTCGCTTCGGGACCCCTAAATGATGAGTAATAGTCCACGAATCGCGTCAGAATTGGCCAAAACTGTGAGTGTTGACGACAAAAACGCAAACGCACCCAGGGATTGTAAATAATGGAAATCGCTCTGGGACGCCAAAACGGTGAGTAATAGTACACAAAACAGACCAGAAATTGGCCAAAATTGTGAGTGTCATTGACCGACACGTAAACGCACCACGGGGTTCCTAAATCATGGAAATCACGCTTGGACCAAAAAACAGAGTAATAGTCCAAGAAACGGGCC
>NW_021279797.1:0-1162 GCF_002162155.2 Triticum dicoccoides
GTCCTACTCCCGGTAGGAGTAGGACTCCTCCTGCGCCACCTCCTCCTGGCCGGCGCCTCCTCCCCCCCTTGGCTCCTTTATATACTGAGGCAGGGGCACCTCTAAACACACAAGTTGACACAAGTTGATCCACGTGATCGATTCCTTAGCCGTGTGCGGTGCCCCCTGCCACCATATTCCTCGATAATACTGTAGCGGAGTTTAGGCGAAGCCCTGCTGCTGTAGTTCATCAAGATCGTCACCACGCCGTCGTGCTGACGAAACTCTTCCCCGACACTTTGCTGGATCGGAGTCCGGGGATCGTCATCGAGCTGAATGTGTGCTCGAACTCGGAGGTGCCGTAGTTTCGGTACTTGATCGGTTGGATCGTGAAGACGTACGACTACTTCCTCTATGTCGTGTCATCGCTTCCGCAGTCGGTCTGCGTTGGGTACGTAGACAACACTCTCCTCTCGTTGCTATGCATCACATGATCCTGTGTGCGCGTAGGAAAATTTTTGAAATTACTACGAAACCCAACAGTGGCATCCGAGCCTGGTTATTGATGTTGATGTTATATGCACGAGTAGAACACAAGTGAGTTGTGGACGATACAAGTCATACTGCCTACCAGCATGTCATATTTTGGTTCGGCGGTATTGTTGGACGAGACGACCCAGACCAACCTTACGCGTACGCTTACGCGAGATCGGTTCCCTCGACGTGCTTTGCACAGAGATGGCTTGCGGGCGACTGTCTCTCCAATTTTAGTTGAACCAAGTATGGCTACGCCCGGTCCTTGCGAAGGTTAAAACGGAGTCTATTTGACAAACTATCGTTGTGGTTTTGATGCGTAGGTGAGATTGGTTCTTACTTAAGCCCGTAGCAGCCACGTAAAAAATGCAACAACAAAGTAGAGGACGTCTAACTTGTTTTTGCAGGGCATGTTGTGATGTGATATGGTCAAGGCATGATGCTGAATTTTATTGTATGAGATGATCATGTTTTGTAACCAAGTTATCGGCAACTGGCAGGAGCCATATGGTTGTCGCTTTATTGTATGCAATGCAATCGCGATGTAATGCTTAACTTTATTACTAAACGGTAGTGATAGTCGTGAAAGCATAAGATTGGCGAGACGACAACGATGCTACGATGGAGATCAAGGTGTCGCGCCGGTGAC
>NW_021279798.1:0-972 GCF_002162155.2 Triticum dicoccoides
GATTTACATGTTTACAATATCCTGAGGAGAGACGAGTTGCTGCTGCTGTTTGTGCTTTCACTAGTTTTGCATGTGTATGGTGGTCTGAACATTGTAGATTATATCCTATTCCAACTACTTGGGCTGCTTTGAAAACTGCTATGCGTACGCGTTGGGTTCCACCATATTATCAACGTGAATTGCTTCAAAAATTGCAGCGTTTAAGACAAGGGAAAAATTCTGTAGAAGAATATTATCAGGAATTACAAACTGGCATGATTAGATGTGGTATTGTTGAGGAGAATGAAGCTATGCTTGCACGTTTTCTGGGTGGATTAAATAGAGAGATTCAGACCATTCTAGACTATAAGGAGTATACTAATATCACTCGTTTATTCCATCTTGCTTGTAAAGCTGAACGTGAAGTGCAGGATCGACAAGCATTGGGGCGAGCTAACTTTTCTGCAAGCCGACCTTCATCATGGACACCACGTGCATCTTCTACTTCAACTGCACCAGCACCTCCATCCGGTACCACCTCCAGCCATGATACAACAAAACAGGCACAACCACCATTATCTGCCAAGAGCGCACCTGCGGGGCCTGCACAACGTTCTTCTTCTTCCATGGCATCAACAGGGCACACAAGTGATATTATTTGTCGTCGTTGTAAGGGAGGAGGTCATTATGCGAGGGAATGCAAATCTCCGCGTGTGATGATTGCTACCGCGGATGGTGGATATGAGTCCGCTAGTGACTATGATGAGGAGACATTGGCTCTTATTACACGTGAAGAACATGGTGGAGATGATTCTGATCATGAGACGCAATACATGGCTCCTGAAGACACTGACAGGTATGAATGTTTAGTTGCTCAACGTGTTTTGAGTGTGCAGGTCACACAAGCTGAGCAAAATCAGAGGCACAATTTGTTCCATACCAAGGGAGTTGTGAAGGAACGTTCTGTGCGCGTCATAATAGACGGAGGGAGCT
>NW_021279799.1:0-1427 GCF_002162155.2 Triticum dicoccoides
GAAACGGGCCAGAATCGGCCAAAACTGCGAGTGTTGATGACCGACACGTAAACGGACCTTAGGGTTAAACCACTATGGAGTCGCTTCGGGACCCCTAAATGATGAGTAATAGTCCACGAATCGCGTCAGAATTGGCCAAAACTGTGAGTGTTGACGACAAAAACGCAAACGCACCCAGGGATTGTAAATAATGGAAATCGCTCTGGGACGCCAAAACGGTGAGTAATAGTACACAAAACAGACCAGAAATTGGCCAAAATTGTGAGTGTCATTGACCGACACGTAAACGCACCACGGGGTTCCTAAATCATGGAAATCACGCTTGGACCAAAAAACAGAGTAATAGTCCAAGAAACGGGCCAGAATCGGCCAAAACTGCGAGTGTTGATGACCGACACGTAAATGCACCCTGCGGTTCGTTAACCGTGGAAATCACTCCGGGGCCCCAAAACAGTTAGTAATAGTCCATGAAACAGGCCAGAATCAGCCAAAACTGTGGGTGTTGATGACTAACACGTAAGTGCGCCTTGGGGTTCATCAACTATGGAAATCACTTCAGGCCCAGAAAACGGTGACTAAAAGTCCACAAAACGCGTTAGAATTGGCCAAAACTGTGAGTGTTCATAACCGACACGTAAGCGCACCCGGGGGTTCGTTAATCGTGGAAATCATTCCGGGGCCCCAAAACAGTGAGTAATTGTCCACGAAACGGGCCAGAATTGGCCAAAACTACTAGTATTGATGACCGACATGTAAACGAACCCCAGGGATCGTTAATCGTGGAAATCACACCGGGGCCCCAAAACAGTGAGTGTTGATGACCGACACCTAAACGCACCTTGGGGTTCAACAACTATGGAAATCGCTTCGGGAGCCCTAAATGGTGAATAATAGCCCACGAATCGCGTCAGAATTGGCCAAAATTGTGAGTGTTGACGACAGACATGCAAACGCACTCCGGGGATTGTCAATCGTGGAAATGTCTCTTGGACGCCCAAACGGTGAGTAATAGTGCATGAAACGGACGAGAATTGGCCAAAATTGTGAGTGTTTATGACCGACACTTAAACGCACCGTGGAGTTCGTCAATCGTGGAAATCACTCCGGGACCCCAAAACTAAGTAATAATGCAAGAAATGGGCCAAAATCGTCCCAAAATGCGCTTGTTGATGATCGACACGTAAGCGCACCATGGGGTCAAACAACCGTGAAAATCACTTTGGGGCCCCAAAACGGTGAGTAATAGTCCATGAAACGGGCCAGAATCGGCCAAAACTGCGAGTGTTGATGACCGACACGTAAACGGACCTTAGGGTTAAACCACTATGGAGTCGCTTCGGGACCCCTAAATGATGAGTAATAGTCCACGAATCGCGTCAGAATTGGCCAAAACTGTGAGTGTTGACGACAAAAACGCAAACGCACCC
>NW_021279800.1:0-1351 GCF_002162155.2 Triticum dicoccoides
AAATAAAACCCGAAACGCGACCTATCAACTGAGACATCTCTACTCCTAATGGAGCAGTTGGTAGTCTCGCTTCCAGGTTTTTTTTCGTCCCACCACTTTCGTCCGGTTTTTTTCGTAGGTTAACCGTCGTAGATTTTTTTCGATGCTGGTTTCTTATTCACCGGTTTATTTACCCCTCAGCTCTTTCCTTGCAAATCAGCACTTTCCAAACGTGCACGCAATCACGGATCTAAATTTACTAACTTATTCAAATCAACTGATACCTTCCATTATTGCAAATTTCTTTAGGAAACAAATAATAGATTTTAAGGAAACAAATGAAAGATTTTAAAGACGCATCATACTTTACTAACAATCACTAAAAATCAAATCTAAATTAATTAATCTTACCTTAAATCACTCAATCACTTTAATTAGAAAACATTTTCTTTCCTAACTGCACCCCGCTTAGTGTGCACATAACAATCCGAAGTAATTAGAGTCACATGATTGAATCCATTTATTTAGAGCGACATGATTGAATTCATTTATAACAATAATCCTTACCAAAAGTGCGTTTAGCAATTTTAGAGGGTGGACCAAAACTCTGCCATCCGCTCACCCACGTTTGTTTAGGTACAAGAAAAAATGGCATAATATATGGAAACAACACGACCGGGGCGGCGGCGCAATCTTCGGGGATAGGGGATTGGAGGAGAAGGATTGGCCTGGCAGCATGACCGGGGTGCTTCCCCGCGGCCGCGGCCGTCCTCGCGATGCCACCTACACGAAATCAATGCTGCTCCCTGCCGTCAGCCGAGGCGACGCCGCCTGCCCTCCTACCCACGGTCCGCTGCCACGTGCGGCTAAGGTGGGAGGAGTAGCGACGGGGTCGAGGTTCTTCATGCGTTCCGGGATGGAGGCCATGATTTCATCGAGGTCGTTGCTGCCTCCTACACTAAGGGTGTGTCGCCGAGATTGAGGCGAGCATGAGGAGCTGTGGCCACCGCCATGGTCACCCCATCGCAGGGGATGGAGCACGCCGCTGGCCTACAACTTGTGGAAATCACTGTTTCTCTTCAGGTCGCGTGGTGACCGGATCTTGCCGATGTGTCCCTCCCCGACGACCTCCTCTTTGCCCGGTTGGCCGGCATGGATCTCGCCATTGCTGCCCTCAACTTCTCTGCCTCGAGCTCGACGGTCAGCCACCATGGATCCCCCAGCTGGAGGGTCACGTGAACCAGCCGTCCTCCCATGCTGCAGCGGCGAGAAGGTGACATGGCTCTCCGTGCACGAATAGTGGAGTTCAGTCAAGTACTTATATACTTGGCCTCTACTGCTGATCCATGTACATGGAGAAGAACAGACAACC
>NW_021279801.1:0-1351 GCF_002162155.2 Triticum dicoccoides
AAATAAAACCCGAAACGCGACCTATCAACTGAGACATCTCTACTCCTAATGGAGCAGTTGGTAGTCTCGCTTCCAGGTTTTTTTTCGTCCCACCACTTTCGTCCGGTTTTTTTCGTAGGTTAACCGTCGTAGATTTTTTTCGATGCTGGTTTCTTATTCACCGGTTTATTTACCCCTCAGCTCTTTCCTTGCAAATCAGCACTTTCCAAACGTGCACGCAATCACGGATCTAAATTTACTAACTTATTCAAATCAACTGATACCTTCCATTATTGCAAATTTCTTTAGGAAACAAATAATAGATTTTAAGGAAACAAATGAAAGATTTTAAAGACGCATCATACTTTACTAACAATCACTAAAAATCAAATCTAAATTAATTAATCTTACCTTAAATCACTCAATCACTTTAATTAGAAAACATTTTCTTTCCTAACTGCACCCCGCTTAGTGTGCACATAACAATCCGAAGTAATTAGAGTCACATGATTGAATCCATTTATTTAGAGCGACATGATTGAATTCATTTATAACGATAATCCTTACCAAAAGTGCGTTTAGCAATTTTAGAGGGTGGACCAAAACTCTGCCATCCGCTCACCCACGTTTGTTTAGGTACAGGAAAAAATGGCATAATATATGGAAACAACACGACCGGGGCGGCGGCGCAATCTTCGGGGATAGGGGATTGGAGGAGAAGGATTGGCCTGGCAGCATGACCGGGGTGCTTCCCCGCGGCCGCGGCCGTCCTCGCGATGCCACCTACACGAAATCAATGCTGCTCCCTGCCGTCAGCCGAGGCGACGCCGCCTGCCCTCCTACCCACGGTCCGCTGCCACGTGCGGCTAAGGTGGGAGGAGTAGCGACGGGGTCGAGGTTCTTCATGCGTTCCGGGATGGAGGCCATGATTTCATCGAGGTCGTTGCTGCCTCCTACACTAAGGGTGTGTCGCCGAGATTGAGGCGAGCATGAGGAGCTGTGGCCACCGCCATGGTCACCCCATCGCAGGGGATGGAGCACGCCGCTGGCCTACAACTTGTGGAAATCACTGTTTCTCTTCAGGTCGCGTGGTGACCGGATCTTGCCGATGTGTCCCTCCCCGACGACCTCCTCTTTGCCCGGTTGGCCGGCATGGATCTCGCCATTGCTGCCCTCAACTTCTCTGCCTCGAGCTCGACGGTCAGCCACCATGGATCCCCCAGCTGGAGGGTCACGTGAACCAGCCGTCCTCCCATGCTGCAGCGGCGAGAAGGTGACATGGCTCTCCGTGCACGAATAGTGGAGTTCAGTCAAGTACTTATATACTTGGCCTCTACTGCTGATCCATGTACATGGAGAAGAACAGACAACC
>NW_021279802.1:0-1066 GCF_002162155.2 Triticum dicoccoides
TGGCACGAACCGGTACTAAAGGGCAACCTTTAGTACCGGTTCGTGCCACGAACCGGCACTAAAGGGGCTCGTGGGGCCCTGGCCTGACGCCAGCCTGCCACCACCCCTTTAGTACCGGTTCGTGGCACGAACCGGTACTAAAGGTTCGACACGAACCGGCACTAATGCATAGCCGTTCGAACTGGTACTAATGATACCATTAGTACCGGGCCAAAATTGAACCGGAACTAATGTGTCTCACATAAGGTCCTTTTTCTACTAGTGGGAGCAGCACCGGGCCAAGCAACCGGGAGTCGGCGCGCCGCTTGTGGATGCACAAGCAGCGCCTCATCGGTGCCTTGTATCTGCTGTCTGGGGTTGCATCCCCGTTTTCCTTTTTATCTTCGGTTGTATGGTGTGCTCTTGTAATCCTGGCCGGTTGATGGCTTTGTTAATTCAAAGCTGGGTGAAGATCGAGCCCTACTCGAGCTCGGTTCGACCCTTTCATCTAAAAGAAATAAGTCATGGGCAGGCTGGCGATGATGTGCGGAATACAATGGAGGTGTTCATGGAGCTTGGTGTGGAAGATGAAGGGTTGTGTTAAACATTGTCACGCATGGATACGGGCCACCTACGTTTGGTGGTTAGTTAGAGGAGATCTCTTTGTTTTATTTTCATGTTTATCTCTTGATGTAATCCTCTCTATCCCCATGTACCTCTCTGGTGGTTTCAACTACCTTGATGTATGCCTCCTGCGAGAGCTGGCCTCGCTATATCAATATATATACGCGGGCTCCCATATTACGGGGGTTGAGACGCTTCTACAAAACCTAACATGGCATACAGAGCCTCCCTTTTCCCTCTCGTCTAGCCTCCATCATCGATCTCCACCAACGCATCGAACCCCGTCTCGCCATGTCTCCCTCCAGCTCAACTCTCTCCTCGCTGGCCTAAACAACACCATCTCAGAACCCCTGACTCGCACGAACTATGTTCTGTGGCGAGCTCAAGCCCGATCTCAGATTATAGGAGCGGGCCTTCTAGGATACCTAGATCAAACAATCCCAGAACCACCAGCCACCATCAC
>NW_021279803.1:0-1724 GCF_002162155.2 Triticum dicoccoides
AAAGCTTGCGATGGTGGATTGGTATACCCAAATACTGAAGGGTAAAGACCCCAATTCGCACCTGAACAATTCCTTGTAATCTTGTTGTTCTTCTTTAGCTCTTCGAAAGCAGAACAATTCACTTTTGTGGAAGTTAATCTTTAACCCCGATAATTGTTCAAACAAGCACAATACCAGCTTCATGTTTCTAGCTTTAGCCAAATCATGCTCCATAAAGATGATAGTATCATCCGCGTACTGTAGGATAGACACTCCTACGTCAACTAAATGCGGAACGAGGCCACCTACCTGGCCATCATCCTGAGCCCTTCCTATTAGGACTGTCAACATGTCAACGACTTTGTTGAACAAAATCAGAGACATCGGATCTCCTTGTCTCAGACCCTTGTGTGTCTGAAAATAATGACCTATGTCATCATTTACCATTCCAACACTCCCTTTTTGCGTGAAAGAATCTACCTGGTCTCTCCAGGCCTGATCGAATCCTTTCATACGCAAAGCCTTCTGAAAAAATGGCCATCTTACCTTGTCATACGCTTTCTCAAAATCCACTTTGAAAACCACCCCATCTAGTTTTTTCGTGTGGATTTCATGGAGCATTTAATGCAGAACCACAACCCCTTCTAGGATGTTTCTGTCCGGCATGAAAGCAGTTTGACACGGCTGCACCACAGAATGCGCAATCTGCGTAAGCCTATTAGTCCCAACTTTGGTGAAGATTTTAAAGCTAACATTAAGAAGATAGATTGGCCTAAATTAGCTTGTAGTAACGTGGAGATGGCTACAAAATGGGAGTCACCCATTTCTAATTGGTAGGAAGAACCTCACTGTTGTCCAGCTGAAAAGTTTTATCAAGTAATAGTAAACGATAGAGAAAGCCATCAATTTATTCATGCTAGTCACAATTTTAGCCTGGACATCGAACCAGTAGGGACCAAGGAGTACCTTGTGTATGGTTATCTAGGAGAACAATATTGTGAGTATTAACAAGCCCTAGAAAAACATCAATTTATTCATGCCAGTTGATATGTACTATACGTATCAAGAAATTTTTATTGTTTCATGCTATACTTATATCATAATGGCATAGTATTAGCATCAACTTTTATAGTTTTTCTTGATTAACCAATTAATTCAGTGCAAAGTGCCAGTTGTTGTTTTTTTGGATTATTGGCATAGTTTGTAGAAAACACTCATAATATTCAAAAAAATGATTATCATATTTAATAGATGTTCAGGTGTTTAAACATAAGTTCACGGCATTTTAAAAAACAATTCATATAATGTTAAAATTTGTTTGTGTAATCTTCAGAAAATGTTTCATACCATTCAAAAAGGTTCATGAATTTGAAGAAATTTCAATAGCACTTTAAAACTGTTTGCACGACTAAAAATGATATTCATGGCATTTATGAAAAATGGTCATTGTGTGTTTAAGAAAATTTCATATTGTATTCTGAAGATGTTTAATGTACATTTGTCAAACATTCAATGTATATTTAAAAAAATATTCAAATTGTATTTGGAAAATGTTTAACATGTATCCAAATATGTTCAACATGTATATGAAATTTGTCAACATGTATTTAAAAAATGCAAAAAAAGGAAAGGAATGAAAAACATAAAATTCAATAAATAGAGTGATGAAAACCAATAGAGAAGACATGCAGGAAGTAAAAATGAAGTATACAAAAAAAACACCAAAAAAAGGAAAAAATCACTCG
>NW_021279804.1:0-973 GCF_002162155.2 Triticum dicoccoides
TCCATGGGTGTTCGATTCATCACAATGTAACTAGATTATTGACTCTAGTGCAAGTGGGAGACTGTTGGAAATATGCCCTAGAGGCAATAATAAAAGCATTATTATTATATTTCCTTGTTCATGATAATTGTCTTTATTCATGCTATAATTGTGTTATCCGGAAATCGTAATACATGTGTGAATAACAGACACCAACGTGTCCCTAGTGAGCCTCTAGTTGACTAGCTCGTTGATCAACAGATAGTCATGGTTTCCTGACTATGGACACTGGATGTCATTGATAACGAGATCACATCATTAGGAGAATGATGTGATGGACAAGACCCAATCCTAAACATAGCACAAGATCGTATAGTTCGTTTGCTAGAGTTTTACAATGTCAAGTATCTTTTCCTTAGACCATGAGATCGTGTAACTCCCGGATACCATAGGAGTGCTTTGGGTATGCCAAACGTCACAACGTAACTGGGTGACTATAAAGGTAGACTACGGGTATCTCCGAAAGTGTCTGTTGGGTGACATGGATCAAGACTGGGATTTGTCACTCTGTATGACGGAGAGGTATCACTGGGCCCACTCGGTAATGCATCATCATAATGAGCTCAGAGTGACCAAGTGTCTGGTCACGGGATCATGCATTACGGTACGAGTAAAGTGACTTGCCGGTAATGAGATTGAACGAGGTATTGGGATACCGACGATCGAATCTCGGGCAAGTAACATATCGATAGACAAAGGGAATAGCGTACGGGGTTGATTGAATCCTCGACATCGTGGTTCATCCGATGAGATCATCGTGGAGCATGTGGGAGCCAACATGGGTATCCAGATCCCGCTGTTGGTTATTGACCGAAGAGTCGTCTCGGTCATGTCTGCTTGTCTCCCGAACCCGTAGGGTCTACACACTTAAGGTTCGGTTACGCTAGGGTTGTAGGGATATGTATATGCAGTAACCCGAATGTTGTTCGGAGTC
>NW_021279805.1:0-740 GCF_002162155.2 Triticum dicoccoides
CCCCACCCCACACACCCGCACCCGACCCAAACCCTTAGACTTGCGGCCCTCCTCTCTTCCCCTCTCCCCCTCTCAAATCCTTCTCAAATCTTGCAAATCCGCCACACACCATGGATTTTGAAGCCAACCCCTCCCTTAAGGTAATCTCCTCCGATCCCCTCATTTTCATCCATAGGAATTGTCACATTTGCTCAAATCTTGCTAGTTTGGGGAAACCCTAGATTTTGATAGGATTTGGAAATTTGTGTTGAATGATGTTATATTTCTTTGCTAATTTGGGTTGTTTAGGCTTCCATAGTATGCTAGGGTTAGGGTTATGCGTGTTTGATGTTGGTGTTAGGGTTGTGGTTATTGTTATGTGGGGGTTAGGGTTATTAATTCATATATATGTTAGGGCATATGTGTGCAAATATTTTTCTTAAGTATTTACTTGATATATGTGTGTTTTTGATTATTGTAGGGATGGGGAGAACATGTGTTTATGTTCATCATGTGGATAAAGAGGCCTTTTTGAAAGGCAATGTTGAGACGGACCCGGATGAGCTTGACATGGTGTTTGAGAGTAGTCCTAGCTATGCGGAGCTTTTGAAACAAGTGAGGAAAGATTTGAATTGGATGGACCCAAGTGACGTTGTTGAGTTCGAGGGAAGGCATAATGTTGGTTTAGGAATGCACATCCGTTGGAAGACAATGCGTGTGAACTCCGAGCAACGTTGGGTTGCATACAAGGAGACGGTTGC
>NW_021279806.1:0-1472 GCF_002162155.2 Triticum dicoccoides
GCCCAGACTGCGATTCTTGACGACCAACACGTAAGCACATCTTGGGGTTCGACAACCATGGAAATCTCTTTAGGACCCCAAAACAGTGAGTAATAGGCCATGAAACAGGCCAGAATTGGCCAAAACTGCGAGTGTTGATGACCGACACGTAAGCGCACCTCGGGGTTCAACAACTATGGAAATCGATTCGGTACACCAAAACGACGAGTAATAGTCCACGAAACGGGTCAGAATTGGTCAAAACTTTGAGTGTTGACGACGGACACGTAAACGCATCCCGGGGATCGTCAATCGTGGAAATCGCTCTGGGACCCCAAAACAGTGAGTAATAGTACACGAAACGGACCAGAATCGGCCAAAATAGTGAGTGCTGATGACCGACACTTAAATGCACCCTGGGGTTCCTTAATCGGGGAAATCACTCTGATACCTCAAAACAGTGAGTAATAGGCCATGAAACGGGGCAGAATCGACAAAAACTGTGAGAGTTGCTGACCGGCACATAAACGCACCCTGGGGTTAAGTTCGTTAATCGTGGAAATCACTCCGGGACCACAAGACAGTGAGTAGTAGTCCATGAAGCGGGCTAGAATCGGCCCAGACTGCGAGTCTTGAAGACCAACACATAAGCACACCATGGGGTCCGACAACCATGGAAATCACTTCGGGACCCCAAAACAGTGAGTAATAGTCCATGAAAGAGCCCAGAATCGGCCAAAACTTCGAGTGTTGATGACCGACACGTAAGCGCACCTTGGGATTCAACAACTACGGAAATCACTTCGGGACACCAAAACGGTGAGTAATAGTCCACTAAACGGGTCAGAATTGGCCAAAACTTTGAGTGTTGACGACGGACACGTAAACTCAACCTGGGGATCGTCAATCATGGAAATCGCTCTGGGTCCCCAAAACAGTGAGTAATAGTGCACGAAACAGACCAGAATCGGCCAAAATTGTGAGTGTTGATGACCAACACGTAAACGCACCCAGGGGTTCGTCAATCGTGGAAATCAATTCGGGAACCCAAAACTGAGTAATAGTCCAAGAAACGGGCCAAAATCGGCCCAGACTGCGATTCTTGACGACCAACACGTAAGCACATCTTGGGGTTCGACAACCATGGAAATCTCTTTAGGACCCCAAAACAGTGAGTAATAGGCCATGAAACAGGCCAGAATTGGCCAAAACTGCGAGTGTTGATGACCGACACGTAAGCGCACCTCGGGGTTCAACAACTATGGAAATCGATTCGGTACACCAAAACGACGAGTAATAGTCCACGAAACGGGTCAGAATTGGTCAAAACTTTGAGTGTTGACGACGGACACGTAAACGCATCCCGGGGATCGTCAATCGTGGAAATCGCTCTGGGACCCCAAAACAGTGAGTAATAGTACACGAAACGGACCAGAATCGGCCAAAATAGTGAGTGCTGATGACCGACACTTAAATGCACCCTGGGGTTCCTT
>NW_021279807.1:0-1243 GCF_002162155.2 Triticum dicoccoides
TTTGGGGATACGCTCTAGAGACAGCTACATTCACTTTAAATAGGGCACCGTCTAAATCCGTTGAGACGACACCGTATGAATTATGGTTTGGGAAGAAACCTAAGCTGTCGTTTCTAAAAGTTTGGGGATGCGATGCTTATGTCAAGAAACTTCAACCTGAAAAGCTCGAACCCAAGTCGGAAAAATGCGTCTTCATAGGATACCCTAAGGAAACTGTCGGGTATACCTTCTACTTAAGATCCGAGGGCAAAAATCTTTGTTGCCAAGAACGGATGCTTTCTGGAAAAAGAGTTTCTCTCGAAAGAAGTAAGTGGGAGGAAAGTAGAACTCGATGAAGTACTACCTCTCGAACGGGAAAGTGGTGCAGCTCAGGAAAATGTTCCTGTGATGCCCACACCAACTGAAGAGGAAACCAATGATGATGATCAAGGTACTTCGGATCAAGTTGCTACTGAACTTCGTAGGTCCACTAGGACACGTTCCGCACCATAGTGGTACGGCAACCCCGTCCTGGAAATCATGTTGTTAGACAACGGTGAACCTTCAAACTATGAAGAAGCGATGGCGGGCCCAGATTCCAACAAATGGCTTGAAGCCATGAAATCCGAGATAGAATCCATGTATGAAAACAAAGTATGGACTTTGACAGACTTGCCCGATGATCGGCGAGCGATAGAAAACAAATGGATCTTTAAGAAGAAGACAGACGCGGATGGTAATGTCACCATCTATAAAGCTCGACTTGTCGCTAAGGGTTATCGACAGGTTCAAGGGATTGACTACGACGAGACATTCTCTCCCATAGCGAAGCTAAAGTCCGTCCGAATCATGTTAGAAATTGCCGCATACTATGATTATGAGATATGGCAGATGGACGTCAAAACAGCATTCCTTAACGGGCATCTTAAGGAAGAACTGTATATGATGCAGCCGGAAGGTTTTGTCGATCCTAAGAACGCTAACAAAGTATGCAAGCTCCAGCGATCCATTTATGGGCTGGTGCAAGCATCTCAGAGTTGGAATATTCGCTTTGATGAGATGATCAAAGCGTTTGGGTTTATGCAGACTTATGGAGAAGCCTGCGTTTACAAGAAAGTGAGTGGGAGCTCTGTAGCATTTCTCATATTATATGTAGATGACATACTCTTGATGGGAAATAATATAGAATTTCTGGACAGCATTAAGGCCTACTTGAATAAGTGTTTTTCAATGAAGGACCTTGGAGAAGCTGCTTACATATTAG
>NW_021279808.1:0-1497 GCF_002162155.2 Triticum dicoccoides
TGCAAGTCCCTTCGAACGTTCTGACGAACACTCGGGACAGATCTTCCCAAGTGTAAATGCTGCTAGGAGGCAATTGAGTCAACCATGCCCTGGCAGAACCTTCCAACATGAGGGGCAAATGCTTCATGGCCACCTCGTCGTTCCCACCACCGATCTGAACTGCCACTCGGTAGTCTTCAAGCCAAGTTTCAGGCTTAGACTCACCAGTGAACTTGCTGACTCCTGTTGCCAGCCTGAAATTGGGGGGGGATAACTGCGGCTCTGATAGCTCTGCTGAAACATTCAGGACCAGAAACATGAACTCGACTGCTCGTGGGCACATCTCTGTCGAGTGCGCCTCGATGGGCTCTGTTCCGGTCGACCAACCCTTGCACGATAATGGATCGCGCGTCAAAGCCTGGCTCTCTGGGGTCAACTGGAACCCTACGCCCTGTACTGTACTGACGCCTATCATCTGGCTGCCGAGGAGCGTAAGACCCACCCCTCGGAGGGGAATAGGGCACTCGACGCCTATCATCTCGGTCGAGTCTGTCGCCATATTGATCTCGCCGATTCTCACGCCCTTCGCGCCGTGGAGGCGATCTGGGGCTGTGAGCCGACTGAACCGTATTCACAGTGACAGATCGACTGTGAATTCTGTTGCGCGACTGAGACACGGCTGAATTCTGATCTCCTGCTGCCCGGAGCAGATCCCTGATCTGCAGCAAACCTCTGCCAGCCTCTGACTGCGAAGGCTGAATGGACTCTGCTATACGGGTCGCAGCTGCTAAATTCTGAATTGGGGTTCGATATACCTGAGTCGGCGGGAAGAGTTGACATCGACTGGTGTCGGGAACTCGTTGCCGCGCGCGCTCGTCGAGTGCTCGCTGAAGGTTCTCCAGTCGAGTGCGCTCGGCCAAATTGGCCAGACGCGCCTCCTCCAAGGCACGAGCCTCGGGGGTTTCTCCTGCGATGGGAATACGCAGGGGATCCTCGTTCCTGCGGCGAAGCTCTTCTCTTTGCAGAGAGTCGAGTGGCTCGGGCTGGTACTCTTCGTAGCCTCGAGCAGGGTCGCCGCCGTCGCCTGCTCCAGCACCGCGGGCGAAGCCAGGAGGGCTGTGGGGCCCGTCGACCATCAAGATTTCCGCCGCTGGATCACTGCTTCCGCACTCGGATGCAGTCTCTCCGGAGCCAGTCGACTGATCGAACAAGCCGTAGAGAGATTCGTTGGGCTCGATTGCCGCAACTTGTGTAGTGGTCGACTGGCGAGCCACCGCGTGACTCACCCATCGCTGAAGCCTCGACCGGCCTGAGCGCTTGCGCTGGCGGGAGACCGGGAGGGTGGAAGACGGAGGAGCCGACCGATACTGGGTCGATGGTTGCCGCAGCAGAACGCCGCGGATACATGCACGAAAATGCGTCGCACCGCGGACGGGGAGCGCATCTACGTCGAGTGGAGCCTCCTGGAGCCATGCGGAGTCGTCGGCGATGAAGGTGAGAGTGCCGAGACGGATCTCT
>NW_021279809.1:0-1235 GCF_002162155.2 Triticum dicoccoides
GTAGGAGTTGATTGAGCCATATGTATGTGTTGTTCCTACCTTGCTATGCCTGCTATGCTTAGAGTCGTGTCAGGTCTGGTTCATCTGGGTGATGGGCTAGAGTGAAATGATTATGTCGGTAATGAGAGTGGTGTGGTGAACATGTTTTGGTAAAGGTATCGATGAGAGGCCATGTAGGAGTACATGGTGGGTTGTTTCATTGAAGCCGACCTTAAGCACTGAGATCTGTATGTGTGATTTAAGATACAGCTACTACCATGCATTGGGCCCTGAAATATGACCCCGCTCGACTTCTTAATCACCCTAGCTCTCTGTCCAGGAGTTGCAAGTAGTTTCTGGTGTTTGTAGCCTACTGGAGGCCGTGGACAGCGCTGACCGTAGGGGTGGGCTGTGATGCGGTAGGTACGTGGCACGGTGTATCGAATACCCGTTAGGTATCTCGGGTACCCTGTTCACATCGTTCGGGGCCGTATGGGAAACCTCGGCCGGACTCCCTACGGATGGAACCTGGATAGGCGATAAACCTGGACTAGAGGCTTAGGTGTTTAGGTAGGTCGTGGTCTACACCCACGTCGGCTTTCGCTTGAAGTCTGCCGAGCACATGTCGTGTGCAGACGCTAAGTGGTGGAAACATGTATGAAGAAGTACACTCCTGCAGGGTTATCATGATCTATTCGAATAGCCGCGTCCGCGGTAAAGGACTACTTGGTTGCCTATACAGTTCATAGACAAGTAAATGGAAACTACTAAAAGCCTCAAGATAAGTGTGAGTGTCGAGGATGGCTCTTCCGTAGGAAGACGGAGGCGGATCCTCGGTGGTGTATTGAAGTGGTGAGTGGTGGACTCGTGTACGCAAAACCATTTCAAGTTGGAGTCTCGTAGGTTAGCCTAGCCAAGAGTCAAAGCTGGCTTGCTGCAATAACTCCACCAACCCTTCTTGATAATATGCATGTATGTAGGACCTGATGTAAGTCTTGCTGAGTACCTTTGTACTCATGTTGCTATAATTTACATTTTTACAGAAGACGCTGCAACCCCTTCTGATGGGTTCTACGTAGACGTTGACATCAACGAGTAGGCTAAAGGCCCAGGTGGTGATCCCGAGCCTGTGAAGGACCACGTAGTATAGCTAGGCTTTCCAAGCCTCTTTTATTTTACTAGTTGTCTGTACTCAGACAAGTTACTTCCGCTGCTGGTTTGTATGACTGTATGACTTGAATGCTGGGTCGTGAGAC
>NW_021279810.1:0-1440 GCF_002162155.2 Triticum dicoccoides
TACCAGTTCTTACCCAGCAGCAGGCGGTGATCGGCAACCGTTGTAGTCAAAAACTCTCAAAGCTTGGATAGAGCGATTACCAGGGAGAGTCAAACGCACGACGTAGATGTATGTGGAGCTGGGAAGGCTTATAATATGGTAGCAAAAAGGGTCAGCAATAATCAATTCAGAGATGCAAAGTTGAATAAACGCTCAACGACGGTACTGTGCTGGTCCTAGGCTAGACTGTGCTAGAGACGCGAGCCTAGAACACTAACAAAATCACGGCGCGGCACGTAAAAAGCACACTCTGGAATGTTTTCGCTTTTTTTTTTGCGCTCTTTTTTTTGCGCTGCTGTTTTTTTTTTTTTGCGAAAAATCACTATAATGGCGAGTGTCTCAAAACTCTTCTTAGCTCAAACTGACAGGATGGGCACGAAATTTTTTTTGACCAATTTTTTTTTTGACTGCCCGGACCCAAAAACTGGAAACGGGTCAAAAAAAACTTCCTATAATGGCACCTGTCTCAAAACACTCAGAAACACCTAAAAAAAGGATAGCCAGAAAATTTTTCGAAAAATGCGTTTTCGAAAAATTTTGGGCCTAAACGGAGCGTGGCTACCCGACTCTTTTTTTTTCCGAAACCTACTCCGGCAAGGAAACACGAATCGGAATCTAGATGGATCTCGAAAACAAACCTAATATGACAAGAACTCGGATTGGTGGTGGATATATGGTGGTAGATGGCAGCGGTGGTGGTATATGACAGCTGTGGTGGTATATGGATACGGATTCGAAGCGGTGGCGGATAAGCGGTGGTGGTAGATGGCAGGGGTGATGATGATGGTGCGGCGGCGGCGTGACAACTTATGACCAGAACTCGAAACTCTAAAAGGCTAGACTCTAAGACCAGCAACTAGACACGACGATGCAACCGCAAATTCAACAAAGCAAAACCCTAAAAAGATTATGCAAAGGCTCAGATTGGTTCGGATATGATGAACTAACCCTAATTTTTTTTGTGGCTTTTTCGTGGACTGTAGGTATGAAGAACAGACTCGATCTAAACTACGAAAAACTGTAAAATCTCACCGAGCAACCTGGAAATCTGATACCACTTGATAGAGGCAAAGGTGTCCCGTCTTTCGATGAGATGATGGATATCGCTTTGGTGGAAGTCGACTTTGACGATCCAACTACGAACGTGCGAGGACGTCGCGCCTTAGCAATCGCTAAACCAACTCCGAGAGGTTATTGACCACGCCGGAGCACGATCAACCTGACCACGAGGGTCTGTTTCCTGCGAGCAAACGAAGAACAAGCAAGAAACTGAGATTGCAATCTGGATATTGCGAATATAAGATGAAAGCTTTATTGATCAAGGTGGGGTTCTGTGACGCCTTTGTCTGGTCGTTGAACACAAACGAAGTACGCGAAGTTGCAGCTATGGCGAACTTTTAA
>NW_021279811.1:0-1983 GCF_002162155.2 Triticum dicoccoides
CATGCTATCAAACTCAAATCCTTTTTGTGCTAAGAGAAAACAAAAACTGAATAAGATTGGCAAACATAGAAGTAAACCAGGAATATGCTATGGACCTTTTGCTTAAAAAAGCCTAGCTTGCTCTTTATAATTGACGTGAGTCATAGCATTGTCATAAACTAATGTACATCCAGTAGGTGAATAGATAAGTATCCCTTATTTATAAGCTTGGTCCTCTGGTAGATCAGAAGCTATGAAATCTCTAAATAAAAGACGAATTCTACATCCTTCTCTTTCTCAGAGGAAAACATTTTATTGAACCTCTAACCTCTTCATTAAGATGGTGCACTCGGCCAAAAGAACATGAAGTTGATGGAAAATAAAGCGCAACGACAAATGCCTCATCCATCATCAACCTAAGTAGAACCAATGTAGTCAGGTCCAATTGTCATGTTGCATTGTACATGCTAATGTTTGCTTGAACACCAACATTACGATAATACTTTGCAAAAAAACATCATGAACTAGTACTCCCTCCGAGCGGTCTTGTGATTTGCAAGGTACAAAATTATTAGGTTTCATCATTTCTATACAATTCGTCCAACATTGATAGCTAAATTTATATAATAGATCCATTATTTTTATTCCAAATACCAGTTTTGATCTAGGGATTGCGTCAATTCTCACCCAACCCCTATCTAGCTCTAGAAGAATCGCAAGCCTTAAATTCGTAGCTTTGGGATTAAATTTATTGCCTCCAAAGAGAACTTCAACCATCAAACTATTGGAAGATATTATTCCACTTTGTGTTGCAATGGGCTCTTCTTTCCAATTAAATACAACAATAAGATTGGGTAATTGTAATAATAATAAGTAAAGGGAGAAGAATTATTTTCAACTTTTTGCTCCATATAAAGCACTTGTGTGGTAGCACTAGCATGAAGTCATGGATTCTTTAGTAGGTCAGTAGAAAAGAATTCTATGATTATGAGTTTGACACTTTGATAGTTTATAGGCTATGTGAGCTTTTTCCAAGATGCCCTTTGGATGTCTCTATTGGGGTCCAAACTGAATTTGGTATTCCCCAACTCCCAATTGGGCTGTTTTGGATGCGCACGGAAACAACAAAAGGAAATAGAACGAATACAACACCAAAATTTCTCACACACATCCTTCCCTCCAGTGATGCAGAGCCCGCCACTCCGATTTACGTGGAACTCACCGAGTCCCGCAAAAATATAATGCTTCGACTATGAATAGAAGCAATTCTCCCTGCCGCGGCCACTAAAAGAAGGGGCGGCACAGGAAACCTTCCCTTCCCAACCCTCCTCTTCCTTATACTCCGGCACCTATAGCCCCTCCACCGCAGCTTGCTCCACTCCTCACATGGCCGCCACGACCCTCCTCTCCATGTCCTACCCCTCCTCCCATGAACTCCATGGCCAGCCCAAATCTTGACCGACGCTACTCCCCTCTCCCTCTTCCCTTGGTCTGACGCCCCATCCCCTCCTCCTTCTTGGCCCATCCCCTCCGCAAAGGCGACAACAAATAGTGGTAGACCAAATACATGGCAGGAGGGAAATCAACTAGGTGGAGGCGGGCTGTGGTGGGGATGGAGATGGGAGGGGATCTGGGAGGCATCAGGCTCAACCGCACGAGTACCAGGAGCAGAAGTTACTGTTAATAGCTTTGGGATTCTCCAATTCTCCACTCACAATGTGCAACTGCATAACATGCATTTGGAACTAACTAATTACTATTGTTGGATTCAGGCCATGAGATATGATCCCTACCACATCTAATCATGTGAAGCTGCCAAATGCTAGGGGCGCCTTGCTCCGTTGAAAGACCTAATTTTATGTCAACTGGTTGATAAGAGTACAACATCTTATGTTGAGATTGAAGTACCTCATTTTATGTACGGCATGTTTTTGTTGACATGTTTCATTGCTACTGTGTATTGGTATCAAGCTTTTAAATAGCGTCCACTACCTCCGCTATTGC
>NW_021279812.1:0-931 GCF_002162155.2 Triticum dicoccoides
GAGCTATGGAGAAGCGATGGTGGGCCCGGATTCCGATAAATGGCTTGAGGCCATAAAATCCGAGAGAGGATCCATGTATGAAAACAAAGTGTAGACTTTGGCAGAACGGCTCGATGGTCGTAAGGCTAATGAGTACAGATGGATTTCAAAAGGAAGACGGACAATGATGGTAAATGTCACCATTAAGAAAGCTCGACTTGTCGTTAAGATGTTTTCCGACAAGTTCAAGGAGTTGACTACGATGAGATTTTCTCACTCGTAGCGATGCTAAGAGTCTGTTGGAATTATATTAGCGATTACTGCATTATTTATGAAATCTTGCAGATAGGATGTCAAAACATTGTTTCCTCGACGATTTTAATGAGGAAAGGTTGTATGTGATACAACCGGAAGGTTTTGTCAATCCCGAAAGATGCTAATAAGTATGCAAAGCTCCAGCAATCCTTCTAAGGACTGGAGTGAGCATCTTGGAGTTGGAATGTTTGCTTTGATGATGATCAAAATTTTTGGGTTTGTACAAAGTTTATGAGAAACTTGTATTTCCAAAGAAGTGAGTGGGAGCACTATAGAATTTCTGATGAGTATATGTTGTTGACATATTGTTGATCAGAAATGATGTAGAATTTCTGGAAAGCATATAGGGTTATTTTGAAAGTGTTTTTCAATGGAAAGCCTGGATTAAGCTACTTGAACATTGAGCATCAAGATCTATAAGGATAGATCAAAATGCTTAATAATACTTTCAAATGAGCACATACCTTGACATGATCTTGAAGGTGTTCAAGATGGACCAGTCAAAGAAGGAGTTCTTGCCTGAGTTGTAAGGTACGAAGTTAAGACTTAAAGCTCGACCACGGCAGAATAGAGAGAAAGGACGAAGGTCGTCCCCTATGCTTAAGACGTAGGCTCTTCAGTATGCTATGTTGTGTAC
>NW_021279813.1:0-3504 GCF_002162155.2 Triticum dicoccoides
TTGGTTATCTTTGCAAGTCTCTTCGAATTATCAGTTTGGTTTGGCCTACTAGATTGATCTTTCTTGCAATGGGAGAAGTGCTTAGCTTTGGGTTCAATCTTGCGGTGTCCTTTCCCAGTGACAGCAGGGGCAGCAAGGCACGTATTGTATTGTTTCCATCGAGGATAAAAATATGGGGTCTATATCATATTGCTTGAGTTTATCCCTCTACATCATGTCATCTTGCTTAAAGCGTCACTCTGTTCTTATGAACTTAATACTCTAGATGCAGGCAGGAGTCGGTCGATGTGTGGTGTAATAGTAGTAGATGTAGGCAGGAGTCGGTCTACTTGTTGCGGACGTGATGACTATATACATGATCATGCCTAGATATTCTCATAACTATGCACTTTTCTATCAATTGCTCGACAGTAATTTGTTCACCCACCGTAATATTTATGCTACCTTGAGAGAAGCCACTAGTGAAACCTATGGCCCCCGAGTCTATCCTTTATCCTACAAGTTTTCCATCTAGTTTTATTTGCATCTTTTATTTTCCAATCTATATCATAAAAATACCAAAAATATTTATCTTATCTTATTATCTCTATCAGATCTCACTTTCGCAAGTTACCGTGAAGGGATTGACAACCCCTTTATCGCGTTTGTTGTGAGGTTCTTGCTTGTTTATATAGGTGCGTGGGACTTTTGAGGAGTCTCCTACCGGATTGATACCTTGGTTCTCAAAAACTGAGGGAAATACTTATGCTACTCTGCTGCATCACCCTTTCCTCTTCAAGGGAAAAACCAATGCATGCTCAAGAGGTAGCAAGAAGGATTTCTGGCGCCGTTGTCGGGGAGGTCTTCGCTCAAGTCAAGACATACCAAGTACCCATCACAAACTCATCTCCCTCACATTACATTATTTGACATTTGCCTCTCGTTTTCCTCTGCCCCACTTCACCCCTGCCATTTTATTTGCCCTCTCTTTTCCGTTCGTCTCTCCTTTTTCGCTCGCCTTTTGTTTGCTCGTTGTCATGGCCAGCTCGGTCTTTATCCCTTTGTCTCCCGACTTTGAAGTCCTTCACTTCAAGCAAAGACAACGAGAAAATTTAAAAGATGCTTGGTTTAGGATGCTAGAATCTTATCGTAGTTGCAATATAGAAGGAGATTTCAAGATTTTACTTTGTAATTTTTATGTCGGGTTAACCTTATCCCATAGACAACTCCTTGATTTTGCCGCCAAAGGGAGTTTTGTTGAAATTGATCCTAGTTTCGCTTATGAAATTATAGAGGGGATAGTAGGAGTACTTCCCCTACAAAAAGGATCACCCTTTACTCAAGAAGGAACCCAAATTCTAGAGAAATTATGTGAATTGCAAAAAATTGTTGAACCTCTTAAAAATATTCGTGGGAATATCAACCGCATGAATAATTTGATTACACTTTGCAATAAGCGGTTGGATGCTTTAGATCAAAAGACCTCCGAGCATGAAGGGAAACGCAAGGAGCCTCCTGGAGCGGAGCATAACTCCATTAAAAAGATAAATGCCAAATATGGCAATTCTTAAATCTATTCTCGCTTTTATGCCTAGCTAGGGGCGTTAAACAATAGCGCTTGTTGGGAGGCAACCCAATTTTATTTTTGTTCTTTGATTTTTGTTCCTGTTTAGTAATAAATAATTAATCCAGCCTCTGGTTATATGTAGTTTTATGTTTTAGTTAGTGTTTGTGCCAAGTAGAACCTATAGGATCATCTTGGGTGAAAGTTAATTTGATTCTGCTGAAAAACAGAAACTTTGCGCTCACGAGAAACAATTCAATAAATCACAGAAATGTGCTTTTGAGTTGATTCTTTTTGATGTAGATCAATAGAAAAATTAACTAGGAATTATTATTTTGGTAGGATTTTTAAGGTTCCAGAAGTATTCTAAAGTTACAGATTACTACAGACTGTTCTGTTTTTGACAGATTCTGTTTTTCGTGTGTTGTTTGCTTATTTTGATGAATCTATGGCTAGTATCGGGGGGGTATGAACCATAGAGAAGTTGGAATACAGTAGGTTTAACACCAAAATAAATAAATAATGAGTTCATTACAATACCTTATGTTGTGGTTTTTCTTTCTTGCACTAACAGAGCTTATGAGATTTCCTGTTGAGTTTTGGGTCGTGAAGTTTTCAAGTTTTGGGTAAAGATTTGATGGATTGTGGAATAAGGAGTGGCAAAATCCTAAGCTTGGGGATGCCCATGGCACCCCAAGATATTCAAGTACAACCAAAAGCCTAAGCTTGGGGATGCCCCGGAAGGCATCCCCTCTTTCGTCTTTGTCTATCGGTAACTTTACTTGGAGCTATATTTTTATTCGCCACATGATATGTGTTTTGCTTGGAGCGTCTTGTATGATATGAGTCTTTGCTTTTTTGTTTACCAAAATCATCCTTTCTGTACACACATTTTGGGAGAGACCCACATGATTTAGAATTTATTAGAATACTCTATGTGCTTCACTTATATCTTTTGAGCTAGATAGTTTTGCTCTATGCGCTTCACTTATATTTCCTAGAGCATGGCGTGGCTTTATTTTGAAAAAATTGTTGATCTCTCATGCTTCACTTATATTATTTTGAGAGTCTTTTAGAACAACATGGTATTTGCTATGGTTATAAATTTGGTCCTAGAATGATGAGCATCCAAGTTGGGTATAATAAAAACTATCATAGAAAGTGCATTAAATACTATGATCAATTTGATGCTTTATAATTGTTTTGAGATATAAAGGTGGTGATGTTAGAGTCATGCTAGTGGGGTAATTATGAAATTGAGAAATACTTGTGTTAAAGTTGGCAAGTGCCCTAGCATGCACGTATGGTAAAAGTTGTGTGACAAATTTGTTGCATGGGGTGATCTTTTATTGCGTTCCTTATGAGTGGAGGTCGGGATCGCGCGATGGTTAACTCCTACCAACCCTTCCCCTAGGATCATGCGTAGTAGTAATTTGCTTCGAGAGCAAGTAGACTTTTGCAATAAGTATATATGTTCTTTATGACTAATGTGAGTCCATGGATATACGCACACATACCCTTCCACTTTGCTAGCCTTTTTTATGCCGCGCAACCTTCGCCGCTATCATGCACCCATTATTTACCTTCCTTAAAATAGCCACCATACCTACCTATTATGGCATTTTCATAGCCATTCCGAGATATATTGCCATGCAACTTTCCACCGTTTCGTTTATTATGACTCGCTCCATCATTGTCATATCGATCTTTGCATGATCATGTATTTGACATCGTATTTGTGGCAAAGCCACCATCATAATTTTTTCATACATGTCACTCTTGATTCATTGCATATCCTGGTACACCGCCGGAGGCATTCACATAGAGTCATATTTTGTTCTAAGTATTGAGTTGTAATTCTTGAGTTGTAAATCAATAAAAGTGTGATGATCTTCATTATTAGAGCATTGTCCCAAGTGAGGAAAGGATGATGAAGACTATGATTCCCCCACGAGTCGGGA
>NW_021279814.1:0-1151 GCF_002162155.2 Triticum dicoccoides
CATGAAACATGGCAATATGAGTGTGTTGGGCTAATGCAACTAAAACCAGAAGGGTTTGAACAAATTTGAATCAAAGATTCAAATTTCAAACTCAAACATGGCCTTTTAAAGTGCTTTTCCTTGTTCTGCTTAAAACATCAATTTAACTTGTTTGATCATGCATGAAAATAGTACAGATGGATAGATTGGATTTTTCTGATCATTTTTCATATATAATTTGTCCAATTTGGAGTTACAGAATAAAAGTTATGAATTTTTGAAGTTTAAATAATATTCTGGAATTTCCTGATTTAAATTAAATCCAGAAAATCAATTACTGCGTCAGCCTGACGTCAGTGTGACGTCAGCAGGTCAACGGAACAGGTTTGGGTCAAACCTGACAGTGGGTCCCGCATGTCAGGGTGGTTATTTTAATTAAAATTTAATTAAAACTAATCATGTTTAATTAACAGGGCTGGGCCCCACCTGTCATTGACTCAGGGGAGTCAACCAGGGCCCACTCGTGGTCAAAGTCAAAGCCAGCGACGCCGGCATTTAGCCGCCGGCGAGCCCGACGCGGCGGCGGGAGTGGTTTTGGCCATTTCGGCCACCAAATGAGCCGCGGAGACCACCGGAGTGGAGCTGAGGACAAACCGCAGCTCTTGGCGGAGTCCGTTGGGGTCGGGGTGGCCGGAGTTGGCGCCGGCGACGACTTTGGCGGCCATCGGGGTTCGATCGAGGATGAACTTGGCGCTAGAGGGGTCGGCGAGGCTCGTGGAGTGGCTAGCTAGGTGTTGTGGGACTCGGTGAGTAAGATGGACACCATCTTGTGGCCGGAGTGTGGCCGGAAGCACGTCGGCGACGAGATCCGCGGCGGTGCGGGCGTGTGATCCTCGTGCGGTGGCTACACGGCTCAGGAATGAGAGAGAGAGGGTCGGAGGAGTAGCTAGGCTCACAGCGCTCCCGTAGAGGCCACCGGCGAGGTCGGGGACGAGCTGAGGCGGCGACGGCGTTGAAGGGGATCTCCGGCGACGGTGAGCTCGGGCGAGGTCGGTGCGGTGGTCTCGGGCCGCACGAGCACACGGGGCTCGGCTAGCTCGATGAAGTGGACGGCGGCGGAGCTCCTGGACACGGTGGCACGGCGTGGGGTGGACGGAGGGCGTGGCTACGGC
>NW_021279815.1:0-1963 GCF_002162155.2 Triticum dicoccoides
ACAACAATCGCTCCATGCTCGATATTTCTTGTACTGGTTCCTTTATGATGAATACTATTGAATTCAAATGGAATTTATTGGAGAGAATAAACGCAACTCTGAAGATTGGGATCTCGATGAAGGTAAGGAGCCAGGTATAACACCTAAGTTTGATTGTGTTAAATCTTTTATGGATACCGATGTTTTCCGTAAATTTAGCACTAAATATGGACTTGACTCTGAGATAGTAGCTTCTTTCTGTGAATCCTTTGCTACTCATGTTGACCTCCCTAAGGAGAAGTGGTTTAAATATAATCCTCCCATTGAAGTAAAAGTAGTTGCACCTATTAAAATTGAAGAAAAGACTATCACTTATAACGATCCTATTGTTCCTACTGCTTATGTTGAGAAACCACCTTTCCCTGTTAGAATAAAGGATCATGTTATAGTTTCAACTGTAGTCAACAAAAGTAATATTAAGACACACAAACCCCCTGAGCAAATTAAAGTTGAACCTAATATTGCTATGTTAAAGATATCTTGGCAGATAATATTGATGGGCATGTTATTTATTTCTGTGAAGAAACTGCTAGAATTGATAAACCTGGTGCTAAGGATAAACATAGACCTGTGGTAGACATGCATGTTATTTCTGTTAAAATAGGAGATCATTGTTATCATGGCTTGTGTGATATGGGTGCTAGTGCTACTGCAATACCTATTTCCTTATACAAAGAAATTATGCATGATATTGCACCAGCTAAGATAGAAGGTATTGATGTTACCATTAAGCTTGCTAATAGAGATACTATTTCACCAATTGGGATTGTTAGAGATGTTGAAGTCTTGTGTGGGAAGGTTAAATATCCTGGTGATTTTCTTGTTCTTGGTTCCCCACAAGATAGCTTTTGTCCCATTATATTTGGTAGACCCTTCTTGAATACTGTTAATGCTAAGATAGATTGCAAGAAGGATGTCGTTACTATTGGTTTGGATGATATGTCTCATGAGTTTAATTTTTCTAAATTTCGTAGACAACCCCATGATGAAGAATTGCCTAGTAAAGATAAAATTGTTGGTCTTGCTTCTATTGATGTGCCTCCTAATGATCCTTTAGAACAATATTTGCTAGACCATGAGAATGATATGTTTATGAATGAAAGAAGGGAAATAGATGAAGTATTCTTTAAAGACGGACCCATTCTGAAACACAATTTGCCTGTTGAAATCCTAGGGGATCCTCCTCCACCCAAGGGTGATCCCGTGTTTGAGCTTAAACCATTACCTGATATATCCTGTTATTATTATTGCTAACCTTTCAAAGAAGGAGGAAGAGAAATTATTGAAAACTCTGAAGAAGCATCGTGCTGCTATTGGATATACTCTTGATGATCTTAAGGGCATTAGTCCCACTCTATGTCAACACAAAATAAATTTGAAGAAAGACGCCAAACCAGTTGTTGATCATCAACGACGGCTGAATCCTAAGATGAAAGAAGTGGTAAGAAAGGAAACATTAAAGCTCCTTGAGGCAGGTATAATTTATCCCGTTGCTGATAGTCAGTGGGTAAGTCATGTCCATTGTGTCCCTAAGAAGGGAGGTATTACTGTTGTTCCTAATGATAAAGATGAATTGATTCCGCAAAGAATTATTATAGGTTATAGGATGGTAATTGATTTCCGCAAATTAAATAAGGCTACTAAAAAAGATCACTACCCCTTACCTTTTATTGATCAAATGCTAGAAAGATTATCCAAAGATACACATTTTTGCTTTCTATATGATTACTCTAGTTTCTCTCAAATACCTGTGTCAGCTGATGATCAAGCAAAGACCACTTTTAGTTGCCCTTTCGGTACTTTTTCTTATAGACATATGCCTTTTGGTTTATGTAATGCACCTGCTATCTTTCAAAGATGTATGATGGCTATATTCTCTGACTTTTGTGAAAAGATTTGTGAGGTATTCATGGATGATTTCTCC
>NW_021279816.1:0-1235 GCF_002162155.2 Triticum dicoccoides
CGCCGCCGCCGGCGAGCCTGCGCCCCGGCTCGCCGTGCCCCCCCTTCCCCGTTGGCCGCGGACGAGCGCTCGCTGCGCCAGTTCGGGCCGGTGCCCAGCGCCCGCTAACACCGAAACCACTCTGGCCACTGGTGCCAATGACATGGGGGCCCCACGGCCCCAGAACGTTTTATTAAAAAAAAGGAATTAAAATTAATAATAATAAAATTAATTAATTAATTAATTAATTAATTAATTAATTAATTAATCATAATTAGATTAATCAAATTAACTAATTAGTCTAATGAAACTCTGATTAGTTTAGCTAAAACCTGATTAGCCTAAACAGGGTATGACAGGTGGGCCCTGCTGGACCCACACGTCAGTTTGACCAGTCAACGCCCCTGTTGACTGTTGACGTCATGCTGACGTCATGATGACGTCAGCAAACACTGTTTTGGATAAGGTTGGATTTAAATGAATAAATAAAATCAGAAAATGATTTAAATCTTTAGAAAATCATATCTTTTAATCCGTAACTCGGATGAAAATACTTTCTACATGAAAGTTGCTCAGAACGACGAGACGAACCGGATACGCAGCCCGTTCGTCCACCACACACCTCTAACATACCAAACACGCAACTTTCCCCCTCCGGTTCATCTGTCCGAAAACGCGAAACCCCGGGAATACTTTCCCGGATGTTTCCCCCCTTCGTCGGTATCACCTACTACCGCGATTGGGCACACCTAGCATCGTTACTTGTCATGTCATGCATCGATATGCATTTGTTTGCATTGTATTCATTGTTTCTTCCCCCTCTTCTCTCCGGTAGACTACGAGACCGACGCTGCTGCTGCCCAGTTCGACTACGGAGTTGACGACCCCTCCTTCTTGCCAGAGCAACCAGGCAAGCCCCCCCCTTGATCACCAGATATCGCCTATTCTCCTCTATACTGCTTGCATTAGAGTAGTGTAGCATGTTACTGCTTTCGTTAATCCTATTCTGATGCATAGCCTGACATTGTCGCTACATCTGTTGATACCTTACCTGCAATCCTAAATGCTTAGTATAGGATGCTAGTTTATCATCATTGGCCCTACATTCTTGTCAGTCTGCCTTGCTATACTATCGGGCCGTGATCACTTGGGGGGTGATCACGGGTATATACTATACATACATACATACTATACAGATGGTGACTAAAGTCGGGTCAGCTCATTGAGTACCCGCAAGTGATTCTGACGAGGGGGCT
>NW_021279817.1:0-1547 GCF_002162155.2 Triticum dicoccoides
GCCACTCCCAGGTCCGCTCCAAAGACGATTCTACATTCTCACTACCATTACAACCGTTCCCTAACAATGGATAATGTCCTATACTACTTACTTTCCCGCTCAATCACGGAGATGAGTTTTCCACGGTTTCCACCCCTCCCTCCATACCGCAGCAACACGAGTTTTTTCCACCCCTTTCAGAAAGCGCTCTTCGCGCCACAAAGCCGCCCCAAGACGCGCGAGCAATGAGCATCGAGCTTAAACATATCGCAAACGTCAAAAATAATATAACGGGATTAATATATATCACGCACGTGCGATATGTTTGTCACAAGGCGCAAAAAATAATTATAAAAGGAATGCAACACGAGGACTTCCCAGGAGGTCACCCATCCTAGTACTACTCTCGCCCAAGCACGCTTAACTTCGGAGTTCTGATGGGATCCGGTGCTTTAGTGCTGGTATGATCGCATCCGACATGTTTCCCCGTCTTCATCCCTTATGCTTGCCACTCCCAGGTCCGCTCCAAAGACGATTCTACATTCTCACTACCATTACAACCGTTCCCTAACAATGGATAGTGTCCTATACTACTTACTCTCCCGCTCAATCACGGAGACGAGTTTTCCACGGTTTCCACCCCTCCCTCCATACCGCAGCAACACGAGTTTTTTCCACCCCTTTCAGAAAGCGCTCTTCGCGCCACAAAGCCGCCCCAAGACGCGCGAGCAATGAGCATCGAGCTTAAACATATCGCAAACGTCAAAAATCATATAACGGGATTAATATATGTCGTGCACGTGCGATATGTTTGTCACAAGGCGCAAAAAATAATTATAAAAGGAATGCAACACGAGGACTTCCCAGGAGGTCACCCATCCTAGTACTACTCTCGCCCAAGCACGCTTAACTTCAGAGTTTAGATGGGATCCGGTGCTTTAGTGCTGGTATGATCGCATCCGACAAGTTTCCCCGTCTTCGTCCCTTATGCTTGCCACTCCCAGGTCCGCTCCAAAGACGATTCTACATTCTCACTACCATTACAACCGTTCCCTAACAATGGATAATGTCCTATACTACTTACTCTCCCGCTCAATCACGGAGACGAGTTTTCCACGGTTTCGACCCCTCCCTCCATACCGCAGCAACACGAGTTTTTTCCGCCCCTTTCAGAAAGCGCTCTTCGCGCCACAAAGCCGCCCCAAGACGCGCGAGCAATGAGCATTGAACTTAAACATATCGCAAACGTCAAAAATAATATAACGGGATTAATATATATCGCGCACGTGCGATATGTTTGTCACAAGGCGAAAAAAATAATTATAAAAGGAATGCAACACGAGGACTTCCCAGGAGGTCACCCATCCTAGTACTACTCTCGCCCAAGCACGCTTAACTTTGGAGTTCTGATGGGATCCGGTGCTTTAGTGCTGGTTTGATCGCATCCGACATGTTTCCCCGTCTTCGTCCCTTATGCTTGCCACTCCCAGGTCCGCTCCAAAGACGATTCTACATTCTCACTACCATTACAACCGTTCCCTAACAATGGATAATGTCCTATACTACTT
>NW_021279818.1:0-1341 GCF_002162155.2 Triticum dicoccoides
CCCTATAAAATAACATGGAGCATCAAAATTTGGATTTTCAAAAGGTTCTTACAAACTGAATTTTATCGATACCACATTCATAATAATTTGTCAATTTGTGTTTGCTTCCAAACACCCTGGCATATTAAAATTTTGAATAGGAGAGTCACTAGTATACCTCTACTTGACTAGCTCATTGATCAAAGATGGTTATGTTTCCTAACCATAAACATGAGTTGTTATTTGATTAACGGGATCACATCATTAGGAGAATGATGTGTTTGACTTGACCCATTCCGTTAGCTTAGCACTTGATCATTTTAGTATTCTGCTATTGCTTTCTTCATGACTTATACATGTTCCTATAACTATGAGATTATGCAACTCCCTTTTACCGGAGAAACACTTTGTGTGCTACCAAACGTCACAACGTATCTGGGTGATTATAAAGGTGCTCTTGTACTTGTTGGGTTGGTGTATTTCGAGACTAGGTTTTGTCACTCCGATTGTCGGAGAGGTATCTCTGGGCCATCTCGGTAATGCACATCACTATAAGCCTTGCAAGCATTGTAACTAATGAGTTAGTTGCGGGATGATGTATTACAGAACGAGTAAAGAGACTTTCCGGTAACGAGATTGAACTAGGTATTGAGATACCGACGATCGAATCTCGGGCAAGTAACATACCGATTTCAAAGGGAACAATGTATGTTGTTATGCGGTTTGACCGATAAACATCTTCGTAGAATATGTAGGAGCATCCAGGTTCCACTATTAGTTCTGCGTGTAATGCCTTTTGTACTAACCCCATCGCTGAGACCAATTTGCAATATTCGTAGCCAGACAAGAGAAAACGGCCCAAACTTTCATACTGTATACTCACTTAATTTTTACATTTATATATACCTGCAGAGTCCAGACATGTAAGTTATCAGTACCACTACCACTGCACTTGCAAAGCTGCCTGCCATGGAGGGGTGGTTCAGCTTGTGTTTCATTGCACTAGGCACGCCGCTTGCCCTTTGGCTTCTCAAGCTCGCCGGCGCCGGCGGCAAGAACAAGCCACACAAGCACCAGCTGCCGCCAGGGCCATGGACACTCCCGATAATCGGCAGCCTCCACCACGTCGTTAGCCTCGTCCCACACCGGCAAATCACGCAGCTGTGTCGCCGATATGGGCCAATGATGCACCTGAAGCTAGGCGAGGTCGACGCCGTGGTGGTCTCCAGCGCCGAGGTGGTGGCGCAGGTGATGAAGACCAACGACCTCGCGTTCTCCACCAGGCCAGGCACGCCGATGCAGGACATCGCCGGCTATGGCGGCAGGGGCATCATCTTCGCCCCCTATGGCGACCACTGGCGC
>NW_021279819.1:0-1341 GCF_002162155.2 Triticum dicoccoides
CCCTATAAAATAACATGGAGCATCAAAATTTGGATTTTCAAAAGGTTCTTACAAACTGAATTTTATCGATACCACATTCATAATAATTTGTCAATTTGTGTTTGCTTCCAAACACCCTGGCATATTAAAATTTTGAATAGGAGAGTCACTAGTATACCTCTACTTGACTAGCTCATTGATCAAAGATGGTTATGTTTCCTAACCATAAACATGAGTTGTTATTTGATTAACGGGATCACATCATTAGGAGAATGATGTGTTTGACTTGACCCATTCCGTTAGCTTAGCACTTGATCATTTTAGTATTCTGCTATTGCTTTCTTCATGACTTATACATGTTCCTATAACTATGAGATTATGCAACTCCCTTTTACCGGAGAAACACTTTGTGTGCTACCAAACGTCACAACGTATCTGGGTGATTATAAAGGTGCTCTTGTACTTGTTGGGTTGGTGTATTTCGAGACTAGGTTTTGTCACTCCGATTGTCGGAGAGGTATCTCTGGGCCATCTCGGTAATGCACATCACTGTAAGCCTTGCAAGCATTGTAACTAATGAGTTAGTTGCGGGATGATGTATTACAGAACGAGTAAAGAGACTTTCCGGTAACGAGATTGAACTAGGTATTGAGATACCGACGATCGAATCTCGGGCAAGTAACATACCGATTTCAAAGGGAACAATGTATGTTGTTATGCGGTTTGACCGATAAACATCTTCGTAGAATATGTAGGAGCATCCAGGTTCCACTATTAGTTCTGCGTGTAATGCCTTTTGTACTAACCCCATCGCTGAGACCAATTTGCAATATTCATAGCCACACAAGAGAAAACGGCCCAAACTTTCATACTGTATACTCACTTAATTTTTACATTTATATATACCTGCAGAGTCCAGACATGTAAGTTATCAGTACCACTACCACTGCACTTGCAAAGCTGCCTGCCATGGAGGGGTGGTTCAGCTTGTGTTTCATTGCACTAGGCACGCCGCTTGCCCTTTGGCTTCTCAAGCTCGCCGGCGCCGGCGGCAAGAACAAGCCACACAAGCACCAGCTGCCGCCAGGGCCATGGACACTCCCGATAATCGGCAGCCTCCACCACGTCGTTAGCCTCGTCCCACACCGGCAAATCACGCAGCTGTGTCGCCGATATGGGCCAATGATGCACCTGAAGCTAGGCGAGGTCGACGCCGTGGTGGTCTCCAGCGCCGAGGTGGTGGCGCAGGTGATGAAGACCAACGACCTCGCGTTCTCCACCAGGCCAGGCACGCCGATGCAGGACATCGCCGGCTATGGCGGCAGGGGCATCATCTTCGCCCCCTATGGCGACCACTGGCGC
>NW_021279820.1:0-995 GCF_002162155.2 Triticum dicoccoides
CGTCTTGCAGCATGTAGAAGAGAGTAGATTGAAGTCCTCCAAGTAGCATCTCCAAGTAGCATCTCCAAATAGCATCTCATAGCATAATCCTACCCGGCGATCCCCTCCTCATATCCCTGAGGAAGAGCGACCACCGGTTATATCTGGCACTTGGAAGGGTGTGTTTTATTAAGTATCCGGTTCTAGTTGTCATAAGGTCAAGGTACAACTCCAAGTCGTCCTGTTACCGAAGATCACGGCTATTCGAATAGATTAACTTCCCTGCAGGGGTGCACCACATAACCCAACACGCTTGATCCCATTTGGCCGGACACACTTTCCTGGGTCATGCCCGGCCTCGGAAGATCAACACGTCGCAGCCCCACCTAGGCACAACAGAGAGGCCAGCACGCCGGTCTAAACCTAAGCGCACAGGGGTCTGGGCCCATCACCCATAGCACACCTGCACGTTGCGAGGGCGGCCGAAAGCAGACCTAGCCTAGTGGCGTTCCAGTCCAATTCGGCGCGCGCCGCTCCGTCGCTGACGCCTGAAGTGCTTCGGCTGATACCACGACGTCGGGATACCCATAACTACTCCCACGTAGATGGTTAGTGCGTATAGGCTCGTAGCCGACTCAGATCAAATACCAAGATCTCGTTAAGCGTGTTAAGTATCCGCGAACGCCGAACAGGGCCAGGCCCACCTGTCTCCTAGGTGGTCTCAACCTGCCCTGTCGCTCCGCCACAAAGTAACAGTCGAGGGCCGTCGGGAACCCAGGCCCACCTCTACCGGGATGGAGCCACCTGTCCTTTCAGCCCCCTCGTCAGAATCACTTGCGGGTACTCAATGAGCTGACCCGACTTTAGTCACCATCTGTATAGTATGTATGTATGTATAGTATATACCCGTGATCACCTCCCAAGTGATCACGGCCCGATAGTATAGCAAGGCAGACTGACAAGAATGTAGGGCCAATGATGATAAACTAGCATCCTATACTAAGCATTTAGGATTG
>NW_021279821.1:0-1903 GCF_002162155.2 Triticum dicoccoides
GGTTCTTCGTTAGGGTAATCACGGTACTCCTCGGAGGCAGAACCTGTCGCAAAGGACACCGATACACAACCATCACCAAACAATGTGCAACAATATGATGCATGCATGAAACATGGCAATATGAGTGTGTTGGGCTAATGCAACTAAAACCAGAAGGGTTTGAACAAATTTGAATCAAAGATTCAAATTTCAAACTCAAGCATGGCCTTTTAAAGTGCTTTTCCTTGTTCTGCTTTAAACATCAAGTTAACTTGTTTAGTCATGCATGAAAATAGTACAGATGGATAGATTGGATTTTTCTGATCATTTTTCATATATAATTTGTCTGATTTGGAGTTACAGAATAAAAGTTATGAATTTTTGAAGTTTAAATAATATTCTGGAATTTCCTGATTTAATTAAATCCAGAAATATATATATTGCGCCAGCATGATGTCAGCATGACGTCAGTGGTCAACTGCGGCTGGCTGGGCTCAAACCTGACGTGTGGGGTCCACACGTCAGTGACAGGGGGGTTTAACAGGGTTAGTTTAATTCTAATTAAGAATTAGTGGCGCTGGGGCCCACGGGTCAGTGTCAGGGGGGGTTAATTAAGCGGTGATTAGCACTAAGCTAATCACCTGACGGGTCGGGCCCACATGGCAGGGCTCAGGCGACGGGGCTCGCCGCCGGCGACCTCTGGACGCGGCGGAGTCCGCGCCATAGGCCACGGGGACGGCGTCTGAGAGCACCGGGGCGTAGCCCGGGCTCGTCCGCATCCAGGGGAGCAGACGGGAAGCCGCGGGGATGCCGGAGCTCGCCGGAGCGAAGCTCGGGGCGGCGGCCGGAGTTCGGCTTCGAGCGGAAATGGGCTGCGGGGCACGGGGAGGCCACCTGAGGGGCTCGGCGGCACCCTCGTGGCACTGGGAGCGCGAAGGGATGCTCGGTTTGGGCGGAGGCAGGCCGAGACGGCGACGGCGACATGGACGGCGGCGAGAGGCTTCGGCCGTGGTGGGGAGCGGCGCTACGGCACGGGAACGAGGGGGAGAAGAGAGGGGAAACAGGGGGATGCTCACGGCGATCACGCAGAGCAGCACAGCGGGGTCGGGGAAGACCTGGTGACAGCGAATCGACGGCGGCGGACGGCGGAGCCCGAGGAGGAAGACGATGGCGATGGCGGCGATGGAGGCCGTCCGGAGGCGCGTGGCTCGACGAGGAGGTAGCCGGCGACTGGCGGAGCTCGTGGACTGCTCAGATGCTCTCGAGGGGCGCGGTGGCTACGTCTACGGCGAGCGGTGGCGTCGGTGGTGTTCGGCCGTGAGAGAGAGAGAAACAGAGGAGAGGACGAGGGCGAGGGGGAGTGCGAGGGGGTCGGGGTGGCTGCGTGGCGTCGTCCGGGGCATTGAGGGCGACAAGAAGGGCGCCAGGCAGGCAGGGAGGGAGGTGGCGTGGCGCAGTGGCGCGCCGGGCACACTCCCCTCCCTCTGTCGAGGACGAAGACGACAGAGGAGGGAGGCGGGCTGGGCCGCCTGCTGGCTGGGCCGGCCAGCTGGCTGGGCCGGACAGGGAGGAGCCCAGGTAAGCTCCTCCTTTTATTTATTTTTGTTTTTCTAATTTCTGACATTTGTTTTGATTTAAATAAAATATTAAATCATTTTATAACCTTATGCCAATTTTTGCAGGAGCTAGATATATTATTCCAGAGCTCCCCAACAGGTGGCATAATTTTTGGACATATATTAATATATATAACTAATATATTTCCAATGCAAATATTTATGCATTAATTCCAAATGCCCAAAATAAATACCTATGAGCTCTTAAAAATATTGGTTTGATTTTTATCTCTGTCCAATATTTTCAGAGAGCAACATGAGCATTTTCTTGGACCTTTTTGGAGAAATTTTTATTTGGATCATTTTCA
>NW_021279822.1:0-1048 GCF_002162155.2 Triticum dicoccoides
GAAAAGAAAATTGCAAAGGCTCAGACTGGCTTGGACCAAGGATGAATAGATCTAACTCTTTTTTGTGGCTTTTTCTTGGACAATAGGTAAGAAAATAAATCTAATCTAGGAAAACTGGAAATTCTCACCGAGCAACCTGAAAACTGATACCACTTGATAGAGGCGGGGTGTCCCGATCTTTCGATGAGATGATAACTATCGATTTGGTGGAGACGACTTTGACGATCCGACTACAAACGTGCACGACGTTGCGCCTTAGCAATCGCTAAACCAACTCCGAGAGGTTATTGACCACGCCGGAGCACAATCAACCTGACCACGTAGGTCTATTCCTGCAAGCAATCGAAGAACAAGCAAGAATATGATAAAAGCAATCTGAATATTGCGAGTATATATGAAGTATTGATAAAGATGGGGATCCGTAAGCGGTCTTGGTCTGGTCGTTGGACACAAACGAAGTACACGAAGTTGCAATGGCTAACTTTTAACTAAACAAATCCCAAGGAAAAGCTACTAGATGGATATACTTATATAGGAGCAAGGGGTGGCGGCCAAGGAGGTGGGAGGACGTCCCAAGGCAGCCTAAAACTAAATCTAGGTCGTACAAGGCCAATGGTCCCAAGTGGAGGTGATGTAACACCTTTGGACTTGTAGTTTGACTCGGATTCTGCTGCAGCATCAGATTGTTTCGTCCACAACTCAACGCTCCGGACGAATTTGAAGGTGATTCCAATTGGGTTGGAAAGTGCACGAAATCTAGTTTCCAACAAAAAAAGAATCACCCAATTCGGAGTCCGTATGAAAAACTTGTGTGCGTTTTGAGTCAGGTGTGTCTGTGCAGTCCGAATCTGAATCCAGAACGTGAGAGACTTGGACTCTATCTTCTCTTGGGCCAAAAGTGACGTGAGAGAACTTTTTGGACAGCAAATAAACATCTCTTTCTTCCTTATCTTCATATGTGGATTGTACAAATGTCCCATACACCTGCAATTAGACAAAACACAAAAGTGTGTGAAGTATTTTTGTTCTGGATAACATAAATAGATTA
>NW_021279823.1:0-3243 GCF_002162155.2 Triticum dicoccoides
ACTCTCAAGTTTCCACTATTTCCATGACCAATCAAGCATCTAGTAGCAAATATGGCAAAGTAGCGTAAAACAGGAAAGTGTATGCTAGAGAATTTCGCCTCGGAACCCTTCTTTGGCTCCTCTACAGCTATAGTTTTAACAAAGCCATCCACATCTTCACGATGGGGTTCCTCTAATTCTCCCTCATAAGGTATCCTACATACCGCGCAAAAATGACGTAAAGACATTTCTTTGAACTCATCATATAAATGAAATGATAGTGCAGGCGGTGACTTCTTAGGATAATAATAAAAGTTTTGCACGAAAGTATTAGTGAGTAAGAGATACTGATCGATTTGGTCGTTGATGAAACCGATGAGGCCTGCAGTCTCGATTAAAGCATAAAAGTCTTCATGAATTCCAGCTTCTTTCAAGAAATCCTCGCATGGCCATTCACACAACCGTACTTCCGCTAAGCGAGGAAGATTATATTTGGCTTTTTCCTTCTCTTTGGCTTGTTTTTCCTGAGAGCTTTGGCTAGAAGAGCCCCTTAAAAGCTTCCTTAACATTTTCTAAAATTTTCTGAAATTTTAGTAACTTCAAAATAAAAGTGAATAAAACTAAACAAGATTGATAGCAACTACTCCTATAAGTGCCTAGAGCCCATATCATGCATTGGAATTGCTTGGGACCTCAAAAATTGAACATGCAAGCTCAAGAACATGGTCACCTAAGCAGCAAAAAATTGCAATGAATAAAGCACTAGAACAAAAACTAATTGGACCAATGGAGGAGTCACATACCAAGCAACAATCTCCCAAAGCAGTTTTGTGAATGGAGCTTTGAGCAAGGAGATCGAAAATCGCAGCAAAACAAGCTAGAACTCGTGCTTGAGCTGGATGGGGATTTTTTGGGTAGAAGATGAAGTGTGTGGGTGCTGGCATAAGTGGAGGGGGGCCACCAGGGGCCCACGAGACAGGGGGGGCGCGCCCTATAGGGGGTGCGTGCCCTCCTCTCTCGTGGCCTGGTGCTTGCCCCTCCTGCAGTGATTTCAGTGCCTAAAATCCTCAAATATTCTAGAAAACAATCATACTAAATTTGCAGGGCATTTGAAGCACTTTTATTTTTGGACTATTTTTTAATGCACGGATAATTCAGAAAATAGATAGATAATACTATTTTTGCTTTATTTATTATAAATAACATAAAGTAAAAAGAGGCTACAGAAGGTTGTGCCTTCTAGTTTCATCCATCTCATGATCATCAAAATGAATCCACTAACAAGTTGATCAAGTCTTGTTAACAAACTCATTCCGAATAACACGGAACCAGAGAAATTTCGAATAACACTAAGTTATCTCAACGGGGATATGAAAATCTCCAACAATAAGAATATCATACTTTTTCTTGACAGTAGGGAGAGGAAATTCAAAACCTCTAATAATAATAGTTGGAACTTTCCCAATAGAATTGATGCTATGAAATTGAGATTGTTTCCTCAGAAAGTGTACCGTATGCTCATTACCATTTACATGAAAAGTGACATTGCCTTTGTTGCAATCAATAACAGCCCCTGCAGTATTAAGGAAAGGTCTACCAAGGATAATAGACATACTATCATCCTCAAGAATATCAAGAATAACAAAGTCCGTTAAGATAGTGACATTTGCAACCACAACAGGCACATCCTCACAAATACCGACAGGTATAGCAGTTGATTTATCAGCCATTTGCAAAGATATTTCAGTAGGTGTCAACTTATTCAATTCAAGTCTATGATATACATAGAGAGGCATAACACTAACACCGGCTCCCAGATCACATAAAGCAGTTCTAACATAATTTCTTTTAATGGAACATGGTATAGTTGGTACACCCGGATCTCCAAGTTTCTTTGGTATTCCACCCTTAAAAGTGTAATTAGCAAGCATGGTGGAAATTTCAGCTTCCGGTATCTTTCTTTTATTTGTAATGATATCCTTCATATACTTAGCATAAGGGTTTACTTTGAGCATATCAATTAAGCGCATACGTAAGAAGATAGGTCTAATCATTTCAGCAAAGCGCTCAAAATCCTCATCATCCTTCGACTTGGATGGTTTAGGAGGAAAGGGCATGGGTTTCCGGACCCATGGTTCTCTTTCTCTACCGTGCTTCCTAGCAACAAAATCTCTCTTATCATAACGTTGATTCTTTGATTGTGGGTTAACAAGATCAACAGCAGGTTCAATCTCTACATCATTGTTTTTGCTAGGTTGAGCATCAACATGAACATTATCACTAGGTTCATGTTCATCACCTGATTGAGTTTCAGCATCAGATATAGAAATATCATTGGGACTCTCAGGAGTGTCTATAGTACGTTCACTAGAAGCATGCAAAGTTCTATCGTTTTTCTTTTTCTTCTTTTTAGAAGAACTAGGTGCCTCTAAATTATTTCTGTGAGAATCTTGCTCAATTCTCTTAGGGTGGCCTTCAGGATACAAAGGTTCCTGAGTCATTCTACCAGTTCTAGTGGCCACTCTAACAGCAAAGTCATTTTTATTATTTAATTCATCAAGCAAATCATGCTAAGCTTTAAGTACTTGCTCAGCTTGAGTAGCAACCATAGAAGCATATTTGCTAACGAGTTTGAGTTCATCTTTAACTCTAGCCAGATTATCGCTTACACGTCCTATCTCGAAAGCATTATTCTTTAACTCTCTACCAACATAAGCATTAAAACTTTCTTGTCTAGCCATAAAGTCATCAAATTCATCTAAGCATGGGCTATGAAATTTAGTAGAGGGTATTTCAACTTTATCATATCTATAGAGAGAATTTACCTTTACTACCTGTGTCGGGTTATCAAGACAATGTGGTTCCTCAGGCGGTATATTAAGACCATGTATTTCTTCAATAGGAGGTAAATTCTTAACATCTTCAGCTCTAAAATACCTTTTTCTTTCATTCATTTCTTTGCCTCTTGCATATCTTCAGGACTGAGAAATAAAACACCTCTCTTCTTCGGAGTGGGTTTAGGAATAGGCTCAAGAGTTGGCTCAATTGGTTCAGGAATTGCCTCAGGAATTGGCTCAGGAAGAGTCCAATTATTTTCATTAGTCAACATATTATTCAATAATATTTCCGCTTCATCGACCGTTCTTTCCCTGAAAACACAACCAACACAACTATCCGAGTAGTCCTTGGAAGCATTAGTTAGTCCATTATAAAAGATATCAAGTATTTCATTTTTCTTAAGAGGATGATCAGGCAAAGCGTTAA
>NW_021279824.1:0-3244 GCF_002162155.2 Triticum dicoccoides
ACTCTCAAGTTTCCACTATTTCCATGACCAATCAAGCATCTAGTAGCAAATATGGCAAAGTAGCGTAAAACAGGAAAGTGTATGCTAGAGAATTTCGCCTCGGAACCCTTCTTTGGCTCCTCTACAGCTATAGTTTTAACAAAGCCATCCACATCTTCACGATGGGGTTCCTCTAATTCTCCCTCATAAGGTATCCTACATACCGCGCAAAAATGACGTAAAGACATTTCTTTGAACTCATCATATAAATGAAATGATAGTGCAGGCGGTGACTTCTTAGGATAATAATAAAAGTTTTGCACGAAAGTATTAGTGAGTAAGAGATACTGATCGATTTGGTCGTTGATGAAACCGATGAGGCCTGCAGTCTCGATTAAAGCATAAAAGTCTTCATGCATTCCAGCTTCTTTCAAGAAATCCTCGCATGGCCATTCACACGACCGTACTTCCGCTAAGCGAGGAAGATTATATTTGGCTTTTTCCTTCTCTTTGGCTTGTTTTTCCTGAGAGCTTTGGCTAGAAGAGCCCCTCAAAAGCTTCCTTAACATTTTCTAAAATTTTCTGAAATTTTAGTAACTTCAAAATAAAAGTGAATAAAACTAAACAAGATTGATAGCAACTACTCCTATAAGTGCCTAGAGCCCATATCATGCATTGGAATTGCTTGGGACCTCAAAAATTGAACATGCAAGCTCAAGAACATGGTCACCTAAGCAGCAAAAAATTGCAATGAATAAAGCACTAGAACAAAAACTAATTGGACCAATGGAGGAGTCACATACCAAGCAACAATCTCCCAAAGCAGTTTTGTGAATGGAGCTTTGAGCAAGGAGATCGAAAATCGCAGCAAAACAAGCTAGAACTCGTGCTTGAGCTGGATGGGGATTTTTTGGGTAGAAGATGAAGTGTGTGGGTGCTGGCATAAGTGGAGGGGGGCCACCAGGGGCCCACGAGACAGGGGGGGCGCGCCTTATAGGGGGTGCGTGCCCTCCTCTCTCGTGGCCTGGTGCTTGCCCCTCCTGCAGTGATTTCAGTGCCTAAAATCCTCAAATATTATAGAAAACAATCATACTAAATTTACAGGGCATTTGAAGCACTTTTATTTTTGGACTATTTTTTAATGCACGGATAATTCAGAAAATAGATAGATAATACTATTTTTGCTTTATTTATTATAAATAACATAAAGTAAAAAGAGGCTACAGAAGGTTGTGCCTTCTAGTTTCATCCATCTCATGATCATCAAAATGAATCCACTAACAAGGTTGATCAAGTCTTGTTAACAAACTCATTCCGAATAACACGGAACCAGAGAAATTTCGAATAACACTAAGTTATCTCAACGGGGATATGAAAATCCCCAACAATAAGAATATCATACTTTTTCTTGACAGTAGGGAGAGGAAATTCAAAACCTCTAATAATAATAGTTGGAACTTTCCCAATAGAATTGATGCTATGAACTTGAGATTGTTTCCTCAGAAAGTGTACCGTATGCTCATTACCATTTACATGAAAAGTGACATTGCCTTTGTTGCAATCAATAACAGCCCCTGCAGTATTAAGGAAAGGTCTACCAAGGATAATAGACATACTATCATCCTCAAGAATATCAAGAATAACAAAGTCCGTTAAGATAGTGACATTTGCAACCACAACAGGCACATCCTCACAAATACCGACAGGTATAGCAGTTGATTTATCAGCCATTTGCAAAGATATTTCAGTAGGTGTCAACTTATTCAATTCAAGTCTATGATATACATAGAGAGGCATAACACTAACACCGGCTCCGAGATCACATAAAGCAGTTCTAACATAATTTCTTTTAATGGAACATGGTATAGTTGGTACACCCGGATCTCCAAGTTTCTTTGGTATTCCACCCTTAAAAGTGTAATTAGCAAGCATGGTGGAAATTTCAGCTTCCGGTATCTTTCTTTTATTTGTAATGATATCCTTCATATACTTAGCATAAGGGTTTACTTTGAGCATATCAATTAAGCGCATACGTAAGAAGATAGGTCTAATCATTTCAGCAAAGCGCTCAAAATCCTCATCATCCTTCGACTTGGATGGTTTAGGAGGAAAGGGCATGGGTTTCCGGACCCATGGTTCTCTTTCTCTACCGTGCTTCCTAGCAACAAAATCTCTCTTATCATAACGTTGATTCTTTGATTGTGGGTTAACAAGATCAACAGCAGGTTCAATCTCTACATCATTGTTTTTGCTAGGTTGAGCATCAACATGAACATTATCACTAGGTTCATGTTCATCACCTGATTGAGTTTCAGCATCAGATATAGAAATATCATTGGGACTCTCAGGAGTGTCTATAGTACGTTCACTAGAAGCATGCAAAGTTCTATCGTTTTTCTTTTTCTTCTTTTTAGAAGAACTAGGTGCCTCTAAATTATTTCTGTGAGAATCTTGCTCAATTCTCTTAGGGTGGCCTTCAGGATACAAAGGTTCCTGAGTCATTCTACCAGTTCTAGTGGCCACTCTAACAGCAAAGTCATTTTTATTATTTAATTCATCAAGCAAATCATGCTAAGCTTTAAGTACTTGCTCAGCTTGAGTAGCAACCATAGAAGCATATTTGCTAACGAGTTTGAGTTCATCTTTAACTCTAGCCAGATTATCGCTTACACGTCCTATCTCGAAAGCATTATTCTTTAACTCTCTACCAACATAAGCATTAAAACTTTCTTGTCTAGCCATAAAGTCATCAAATTCATCTAAGCATGGGCTATGAAATTTAGTAGAGGGTATTTCAACTTTATCATATCTATAGAGAGAATTTACCTTTACTACCTGTGTCGGGTTATCAAGACAATGTGGTTCCTCAGGCGGTATATTAAGACCATGTATTTCTTCAATAGGAGGTAAATTCTTAACATCTTCAGCTCTAAAATACCTTTTTCTTTCATTCATTTCTTTGCCTCTTGCATATCTTCAGGACTGAGAAATAAAACACCTCTCTTCTTCGGAGTGGGTTTAGGAATAGGCTCAAGAGTTGGCTCAATTGGTTCAGGAATTGCCTCAGGAATTGGCTCAGGAAGAGTCCAATTATTTTCATTAGTCAACATATTATTCAATAATATTTCCGCTTCATCGACCGTTCTTTCCCTGAAAACACAACCAACACAACTATCCGAGTAGTCCTTGGAAGCATTAGTTAGTCCATTATAAAAGATATCAAGTATTTCATTTTTCTTAAGAGGATGATCAGGCAAAGCGTTAA
>NW_021279825.1:0-2504 GCF_002162155.2 Triticum dicoccoides
GGGTTACGGCAAAAACTGGATACACTTCATGTACAAAACGGACAATCTCTTTCGAAGTATCTGGATTTCATACGGAAACTCGTCTGTTACAAAGGGATTCAAATTTTTCTAAACTTATTTGAACTCCATTTGTTTTTCTGTGTTCAAAATGCACCATTCAAAGCCACATCATCAATTTACAACCCTTTCTGAATTAATTTGTTATGTTTCATGCATTTACTGATTATTTTGAGCTATAAGACCATGGAATTGAAAAGCATTTGAAATGAACTCTGAAAAGGTTCCAAGTTGGCATGGTATCATCATTTCACCCACATAGCATGTGCGAGAAAGTAGAGAGGGTTACAGCAAAAACTGGATACACTTCGTGTACAAAATGGACAATCGCTTTCGAAGTATCACGGTTTCATACGGAAGTTAGTCTGTTACAAAGGGATTTCATTTTTTTTAAACTTATTTGAACCCCCTTGTTTTTCTGTGTTCAAAATGCACCATTCAAAGCCACATCATCAATTTACAACCCTTTCTGACTTCATTTGTTATTTTTCATGCATTTACTGATTATTTTGAGCTATAAGACCATGAAATTGAAAAGCATTTGAAATGAACTCTGAAAAGGTTCCAAGTTGGCATGGTATCATCATTTCACCCACATAGCATGTGCGAGAAAGTAGAGAGGGTTACGGCAAAAACTGGATACACTTCATGTACAAAACGGACAATCTCTTTCGAAGTATCTGGATTTCATACGGAAACTCGTCTGTTACAAAGGGATTTCAATTTTTCTGAACTTATTTTAACTCCATTTGTTTTTCTGTGTTCAAAATGCAACATTCAAAGCCACATCATCAATTTACAACCCTTTCTGAATTAATTTGTGATGTTTCATGCATTTACTAATTATTTTGAGCTATAAGACCATGAAATTGAAAAGCATTTGAAATGAACTCTGAAAAGGTTCCAAGTTGGCATGGTATCATCATTTCACCCACATAGCATGTGCGAGAAAGTAGAGAGGGTTATAGCAAAAACTGGATACACTTCGTGTACAAAATGGACAATCTCTTTCGAAGTATCAGGGTTTCATACGGAAGTTAGTCTGTTACAAAGGGATTTCATTTTTTTAAAACTTATTTGAACCCCCTTGTTTTTCTGTGTTCAAAATGCACCATTCAAAGCCACATCATCAATTTACAACCCTTTCTGACTTCATTTGTTATTTTTCATGCATTTACTGATTATTTTGAGCTTTAACACCATGAAATTGAAAAGCATTTGAAATGAACTCTGAAAAGGTTCCAAGTTGGCATGGTATCATCATTTCACCCACATAGCATGTGCGAGAATGTAGAGAGGGTTACGGCAGAAACTAGATATACTTCGTGTACAAAACGGACAATCTTTTTCGTCGTATCAGTGTTTCATATGGAAACTCGTCTGTTACAAAGGGATTTGAATTTTTTGAACTTATTTGAACTCCACTGTTTTTCGATGTTCAAAATGCACCATTCAAAGCCACATCATCAATTTACAACCCTTTCTGACTTCATTTGTTATTTTTCATGCATTTACTGATTATTTTGAGCTATAAGACCATGAAATTGAAAAGCATTTGAAATGAACACTGAAAAGGTTCCAAGTTGGCATGGTATCATCATTTCACCCACATAGCATGTGCGAGAAAGTAGAGAGTGTTACGGCAAAAACTGGATACACTTCGTGTACAAAACGGACAACTCTTTCGAAGTATCAGGGTTTCATACGTAAACTCGTTTGTTACAAAGGGATTTCAATTTTTTGAACTTATTCGAACTCTATTGTTTTTCGGTGCTCAAAATGCACCATTAAAACCCACATGATCACTTTACAACCCTTTCTGACTTCATTTGTTATGTTTCATGCATTTACTAATTATTTTGAGCTATAAGACCATGAAATTGAAAAGCATTTGAAATGAACTCTGAAAAGGTTCCAAGTTGGCATGGTATCATCATTTCACCCACATAGCATGCGCGAGAAAGTAGAGAGGGTTACAGCAACGGACCATCTCTTTCGAAGTATCAGGGTTTGATATGGAAACTCGTCTGTTACAAAGGGATTTCATTTTTTTGAACTTATTTGAACTCCATTGTTTTTCTGTGTTCAAAATGCACCATTTGAAGCCACATCATCAATTTACAACCCTTTATGACTTCATTTGTTATTTTTCATGCATTTACTGATTATTTTGAGCTATAAGACCATGAAATTGAAAACCATTTGAAATGAACTCTGAAAGGGTTCCAAGTTGGCATGGTATCATCATTTCACCCACATAGCATGTGCGAGAATGTAGAGAGGGTTACGGCAAAAACTAGATACACTTCGTGTACAAAACGGACAATCTTTTTCGATGTATCAGGGTTTCTTATGGAAACTCGCCTGTTACAAAGGGATTTCATTTTTTTGAACTTATTTGAACTCCATTGTTTTTCTGTGTTCAAAATGCACCATTCAAAGCCACA
>NW_021279826.1:0-1328 GCF_002162155.2 Triticum dicoccoides
CTATTTGAATTTGGGGATATATTCATAATATATAATGAATATATTTTCAAATGCTTTGAAATGTTTTATGTACTTTTGGAATAGTCCAGAGAGGTAACATAAAATATTTCAGAATGTTTTGGCACTGTATGAAATTATTTTGAATTTGAAAACAGTGGCAAAATAAAATAAAAAGGGAAACAGAACAGAAAAATTAAAAGGAACAGTACTCACCTGGTCCACTTACCTGGTGGCCCAACAGGACCGGCCCAGCTCAGCCCAGCCCACCTCTTCCTCTCTCCTACTGTCTTCAACCTCCTGCCAGTGGGCAGGAGGGCGTGTGGCCGCCGTGCGCGCACACGCGCCTCGGCCACCTCCTGCTTGCCGCTCCCCCTCGACGCCCTGGCCTTCTCTGGTGGTGCCACGCATCTCCCTGCCTCTCTCCCTCACTCTTCTTCGCTCCTCCCCCTCCTCTGTTCTCCCCACCGAGAGCCGCCGCCGCCGCCGCTCGCAACCACCGCAACCACAGCCACTCCCTCGCTCCCTCTCTGCATACCCGAGCTCCGCCACGACCCCGTGGAGCAACACACTCGATGCACGCGACCAGAAGAGGCCCCAGCCGACCGGAGCATCGTCGTCTTCACCTCCGGTGCCCGGAGATCGACTCCACCGATTCGGCGCGTCCAGAGCTTCCCCGACTTCGTCGTCTCCTCCGCTAGCCCCTCCGTGAGCTCTCCTACGTTTCCCCTCTCTCCCCGTTGGTTTCCCGTGCAGTAGCCATGGTAGTCACCGTACCGAGCGCCGCCGTCCGCCATGGACGCCGGGCATGGCACTGACGTGCTGTTGCGGCCAGTCCGACGAGCCTAGCGTGCTCCTAGCTGCCCCAGGAGTCCGCATAGCCCCTCAGCCAGCCCCCTAGCGCTCCGTAACCTCACTTCCGCCCAAACCCGAGCTCCGGCAGCCGCCGCGGCCTCCACTCCGGCGAGCTCCGGCCACCCCGCGCCTCCCGCATGCCTCCTTTGGATGCGCGCAAGCAAGGGCAACCCTCTGGTGCCCTTGGCTTGGCCCAAAACCGCTCGCAGCGCCACTCCGGCGAGCTCCCGCCGCAGTTTTGGTCGTCGCCGGCCGAACTCCGGCGAAGTCGACGTGTCACTTAATTAGCGCTAATGACCCCACTAACCAACCCACCTAGCTCACTGACACCTGGGCCCCACGCTCTAAATAATCTATGTTTTATTTCTGTTTAGATTAGTTAATAAACACACGGGACCCACCAGTCAGAGTTGACCCTGCTGACGTGGCCGTTGACCTGGCCCACCTGTCAGCGAGCTAAACAGCCCTGGGTCACT
>NW_021279827.1:0-924 GCF_002162155.2 Triticum dicoccoides
GGTTGATCTACGAGGTTCAGCAGTATCTTGATCTGAAGTTTCATGATCATTATCATTGGCTTCCTCACTAACTGGTGTAGGTGTCACTGAAACAGTTTTCTGTGATGAACTACTTTCCAGTAAGGGAGCGGGTACAGTTACCTCGTCAAGTTCTACTTTCCTCCCACTCACTTCTTTCGAGAGAAACTCCTTCTCTAGAAATGATCCATTCTTAGCAACGAATGTCTTGCCTTCGGATCTGTGATAGAAGGTGTACCCAACAGTTTCCTTTGGGTATCCTATGAAGACACATTTCTCCGATTTGGGTTCGAGCTTATCAGGTTGAAGCTTTTTCACATAAGCATCGCAGCCCCAAACTTTAAGAAACGACAACTTTGGTTTCTTGCCAAACCATAGTTCATAAGGCGTCGTCTCAACGGATTTTGATGGTGCCCTATTTAACGTGAATGCGGCTGTCTCTAAAGCATATCCCCAAAAAGATAGCGGTAAATCAGTAAGAGACATCATAGATCGCACCATATCTAGTAAAGTACGATTACGACGTTCGGACACACCATTACGCTGTGGTGTTCCGGGTGGCGTGAGTTGCGAAACTATTCCACAGTTTTTCAAATGTACACCAAACTCATAACTCAAATATTCTCCTCCACGATCAGATCGTAGAAACTTTATTTTCTTGTTACGATGATTTTCAACTTCACTCTGAAATTCTTTGAACTTTTCAAATGTTTCAGACTTATGTTTCATTAAGTAGATATACCCATATCTGCTTAAATCATCTGTGAAGGTGAGAAAATAACGATATCCGCCACGAGCCTCAATATTCATCGGGCCACATACATCGGTATGTATGATTTCCAACAAATCTGTTGCTCTCTCCATAGTACCGAAGAACGGTGTTTTAGTCATCTTGCCCATGAGGCA
>NW_021279828.1:0-1357 GCF_002162155.2 Triticum dicoccoides
AATCCTCATGGTTTATATATGCCTTTGCCTGTACCTAGTGTTCCTTGGGAGGATATATCTATGGACCTTGTTTTAGGTTTACCTCGAACAAAGAAGGGGAGGGATAGCATATTTGTTGTCGTGGATAGATTCTCGAAAATGGCACACTTTATACCATGTCATAAAAGCGATGATGCTGTTAATGTTGCTGATTTGTTCTTTCGTGAAATTATTCGCTTGCATGGTGTGCCAAATACTATTGTTTCAGATCGTGATACTAAATTTCTTAGCCACTTTTGGAGATGTTTATGGGCTAAGTTGGGGACTAAACTGCTTTTTAGTACTACTTGTCACCCCCAAACTGATGGACAAACTGAAGTAGTCAATAGAACGTTGTCTACTATGCTTAGGGCTATTTTGAAGAATAATAAGAAAATGTGGGAGGAATGCTTGCCTCATATTGAATTTGCTTATAATCGTTCATTGCATTCTACTACTAAGATTTGCCCTTTTGAAGTTGTGTATGGTTTCCTACCTCGTGCACCTATTGATTTGTTGCCTCTTCCATCTTCGGAGAAGGTTAATTTTGATGCTAAACAACATGCTGAATTGATTTTAAAAATGCATGAGTTAACTAAGGAAAACATTGAGCGCATGAATGCTAAATATAAACTTGCTGGAGATAAGGGTAGAAAACATGTTGTGTTTGCACCTGGAGATCTTGTTTGGTTACATTTGCGTAAGGATAGATTTCCTGATTTGCGCAAATCAAAGTTAATGCCACGTGATGATGGTCCCTTTAAGGTGTTAGAGAAAATAAATGATAATGCATATAAACTTGAGCTGCCTGCAGATTTTGGGGTTAGTCCCACTTTTAACATTGTAGATTTGAAGCCTTATTTGGGTGAGGAAGATGAACTTCCGTCGAGGATGACTTCATTTCAAGAAGGGGAGGATGAGGAGGACATCAATACAATTGTTACACACACAGCCCCTGCTGCTATACATACTGGACCAATTACTAGAGCTCGTGCACGCCAACTAAATTACCAGGTACTTTCGTTTCTTGGTAATGATTCTAATGTTCATGAGAATATGATGCTGCCTAAATTGGATACATTTGTTTTGCTTACAAATGAAGGGCCTAGCTTGGAGAAGGATGAACATTGGAGCAAGAACAAGCATGGAGATGATGGCATGCGCAAGGGAAACAAGAACGGAGTTACAAGTGATGATTTCAGGACTTTGAAGCCACCATAATGGGTGCATGAAGCCTTGGACGAAATATACAAGATGCCACTTCATAAATTTCGTCCCGAGGCTATTTTAGGTGCTGCGTCACCTTATTATTGGGCCAGGCCCATGTAATTTCGAAATA
>NW_021279829.1:0-1211 GCF_002162155.2 Triticum dicoccoides
GTATGTGTGGGATCTGACTATCTAGTTGTTTATCTTTAGTAGCCTCTCTTACCGGGAAATGTCTCCTAGTGTTACCGCTGAGCCATGGTAGCTTGCTACTGCTCTGGAACACTTAGGCTGGCCGGCATGTGTCCTTCTTCGTTCCTGTGTCTGTCCCTTCGGGGAAATGTCACGCTTTGAGTACCGGAGTCCTGTTAGCCCGCTACAGCCCGGTTTACCGGAGTCCTGCTAGCCCAGTGCTACAGCCCGGACCCACTTGCTGATGACCGACACGTTCGAAGCTGGGTCATGGATGCCTGTCCCTGTAAGTCTGTGCCACTTTGGGTTTACGACTAGTCATGTCAGCCCGGGCTCTTTATCATATGGATGCTAGCGACACTATCATATACATGAGCCAAAATGCGCAAACGGTCCCGGGCAAAGGTAAGGCGACACCCGTGGGGATACCGTGCGTGAGGCCGCAAAGTGATATGAGGTGTTACCGGCTAGATCGATGTGACATCGAGTCGGGGTCCTGACAGCGTTGGTATCAGAGCCAGGTTGCCTGTAGGATTACCAAGCCAAACTGGTCGAAGTTGAGTCTAGAAATTCTTTAGTTATGTAAGGGAATTGATTGTGGGATGGAACGTAAGGCTCTTTTTACTCCTTTACCTCATGCCCTTCTGATCTGAGTCATCATCTTCTCTTCTACGGGGATTAAGAACTAGGCTATCCCTTCTTTCTATTAGGATCACGTGTTACTAATCAGTCGACTTATAAGATTGTTGGATTTAAGTCTCAGTTCAGCTCCTACTACTTCCGTATGTTAATTGTTGATCTCGAAACCTTGATATTGTGCTTCTGAGTGGTTATGCCACCATTTTTGTGAATGTCTCAAGTCTTTTCTGAGCATTTACAGCCGTTATGCTGTCCGAGTCATTCCAGGTTTCTAAATAGTCTGATGCATTTGCAAAATCCTTTCCCTCTGGTTTCGATGCTCCTTTATGCCAGCTCAATCACACTAATTGTTGAGTTGAGGTATTCTACTGCCTCGACCTTTATGTTGGAATAATTATTATGACCCTAGGTGTCTCAGGGGATCATCTAGTAATTTAGCCATGATTTGTGTTCCCAGTGTGATGATTCTGGCCATCATTCTCGAAAGCATCCCGTGATGCTACTTAGTAATAGGTATTCTGTTCCTGGGTTCTTGAACCCGAGATTCACTCTAC
>NW_021279830.1:0-1286 GCF_002162155.2 Triticum dicoccoides
TTCTTTCAGGCCCACATTGACAGGGAAAATTAATATGTTCGGGGTGTTCTCTCATTTTGTGTGTCAGTGTCTTGGAAAATGTTGTTTTAGTCAAATTCTAGTTTTCTTGTAGCAGCCTGAGGTCCTTCTCTATTTTATTTCTTTCTGGTTAGGTAAGAAGTACTGTTAGTGAGGTTTGGCCTTGCAAATTGGCTGGTTACCATTTGCCTCTGTTTCTCACGACATTGGAGTCGGTGTATTGCTCGGAGATTTATATTCTGGTTCTCCATTGTTTGATGGCCACCTTTTCCATGGATGGCCTGATAGGAGCTAGAGGAACCTTTATTCTCTCTCCTTGTTTATTTGGTCAATCAATTATGCATTCATGGTTGCATCCGCTGTATTGTTACTATTCATAATCTGCAGTTTGATTTTATTGATGGATGGTGAGATAATGTCAATTGTTATAAATGACGTAGCTTACTTTCCTCTATTTTTTCTGTTCTAGTTTGGATCTATTATTTCTTTGATCTGCTTTGGTGCATGCAAATTGAACCTCTATTTGCTTGTTGGCACCAAGGGGGAAACGATCATACGTGAGCCTGCAATTGAAGTTCTTGGTTTTGTGGTTCTTGCTGTTAGATTATGTGGTTCTTGGTTTTGGCAAAATCAAACATAATTCAACTATTTATTATTAGTACAACCAACTATTTGCATGTTTGGACCTGCAGTAGCTACTTATCACACGCTAGATAGATTTTTAGATTCAAATCAGATCAATCTGTACGTGAGAACTAGCTAGTTCCGTGTATTTGGTCCTTGAACTCAATTGGCATCAATCCTGGTTAGCTACTGCAAGTTGTAGCTCACCTGGTTCGATGACATATGGGGCTCTAGGTAAAGATCCAACACAAAAAGACCAATGAGGTTAAAGTTAGCTAACTTAGGGTGGTAAGTTTTGGTGGCCACATTCCCTAGTTGTCTCATCTTTCAGAATGGATTTGTTTTACACTCGCATCTAATATTGGGGTGTTGTATGCTTAGTACAGTGCTCTATCCAGAGTTGGAAGATTCAAATGAGCTTGCCTTGTTTATCTTCTCAGCTCTTGCGCAACTACGAATTAGCTAGCTAGTTTGTTAGTTCCCTGGCTGGAAAGTGGAAACACAACTTACTTGTATATCCTGTCGGTGCTCAACTTGCTGCAGGTACTATGCCTCCTGCCTAGTGAGCTGCAGGTCTTCTTCCCCCATCACCTGCAGGCATTGACGACCACCATGGCCTGCTGGAGCTCCTGCTCAGGTGATGA
>NW_021279831.1:0-1425 GCF_002162155.2 Triticum dicoccoides
CAGCAAGCGACTAGCATATGTGGTGGCTAACTTATACGCAAAAGAGAGCGAGAAGAGAAGGCGAAGCACGAGCGAGAAGCTAAAGGAACATCCTGCGCAAGCATAACTCCAACACCGTGTCCACTTCCCGGACTCCGCCGAGAAGGGGCCATCACGGTAACACACACGGTTGTTTCATTTTAATTAAGTTTAGTTCAAGTCATCTACAACCGGACATTAACAAATTCCCATCCGCCCATAACCGCGGGCACGGCTTTCGAAAGATCAATCCCTGCAGGGGGGTCCCAACTTAGCCCATAACAAGCTCTCACGGTCAACGAAGGAATAGACCTCCACCCAAGACATACCGATCAGACTCGGTATCTCGGTACAACAAGATGATTCGGCAGGTTAAAGCAAGTCCAGCAACACCGCCCGAATGTGCCGACAAATCCCGATAGGAGCTGCACATATCTCTTTCTCAGGGCACGCTCGGATAGGTCAAGCTACGAGTAAAACCAAACCTCAAGTTTCCCCGAGGTGGCCCCGCAGGCTGCCTGGTTCGGACCAACACTCAGAGGAGCACTGGCCCGGGGGGGGGGTTAAATAAGATGACCCTCGGGCTCCGGAAACCCAAGGGAAAAAAAGGCTAGGTGACAAATGGTAAACCAATGTTGGGCATTGCTGGAAAAGCTTTAATCAAGACGAACTATCAAGGGGTTCCCATTATAGCCCAACCGTGTAAGGGACGCAACAATCCGGGAACATAACACCGATATGACGGAAACTAGGGCGGCAAGAGTGGAACAAAACACTAGGCGAGAGGCCGAGCCTTCCACCCTTTACCAAGTATATAGATGCGTTAAGATAACATAGCAATATAATGATATCCCAACAAGCAATATAAATGTTCCAACAAGGAACGGCTCCAATCTTCACCTGCAACTAACAACGCTATAAGAAGGGCTGAGCAAGCGGTAACATAGTCAATCAACGGTTTGCTAGGACAAAGGTGGGTTAGAGGTTCAACATGGCAATTGGGAGGCTGACAAGCAAATGGTAGGCATCGAAGCAGTGGCAAGCAAAAGAGCGAGCAAACTAGCATAGCAAAGATAGTAGTGATTTCGAGGGTATGATCATCTTGCCTGCACAGTTGTCAGAGTTGACTGGCTCCTCACAAGCAAACTCAACGGGCTCCTCGGTAGCAAACTCGTCTCCCGGCTCTACCCAACAAGACAAACAAGCAACAAGGATACAATCAACCACGGGCAAGACCAAGCAATATGATGAAATGACGATATGCTATGCGGGATGCGATGCGGGATGCAAAATGCAAGATATGACAGGAAATGCATGAACCTGGCATCAACTTGGAAAACCAAGTGTGCCACTGGATAGAGGGGATGAAATCGCTTGAAAACGATATAAAGATCATTGGAATCGGAG
>NW_021279832.1:0-1240 GCF_002162155.2 Triticum dicoccoides
ATATTAATCCCGTTATATTATTTTTGACGTTTGCGATATGTTTAAGCTCGATGCTCATTGCTCGCGCGTCTTGGGGCGGCTTTGTGGCGCGAAGAGCGCTTTCTGAAAGGGGTGGAAAAAACTCGTGTTGCTGCGGTATGGAGGGAGGGGTGGAAACCGTGGAAAACTCGTCTCCGTGATTGAGCGGGAGAGTAAGTAGTATAGGACATTATCCATTGTTAGGGAACGGTTGTAATGGTAGTGAGAATGTAGAATCGTCTTTGGAGCGGACCTGGGAGTGGCAAGCATAAGGGACGAAGACGGGGAAACATGTCGGATGCGATCATACCAGCACTAAAGCACCGGATCCCATCAGAACTCCGAAGTTAAGCGTGCTTGGGCGAGAGTAGTACTAGGATGGGTGACCTCCTGGGAAGTCCTTGTGTTGCATTCCTTTTATAATTATTTTTTGCGCCTTGTGACAAACATATCGCACGTGCGTGATATATATTAATCCCGTTATATTATTTTTGACGTTTGCGATATGTTTAAGCTCGATGCTCATTGCTCGCGCGTCTTGGGGCGGCTTTGTGGCGCGAAGAGCGCTTTCTGAAAGGGGTGGAAAAAACTCGTGTTGCTGCGGTATGGAGGGAGGGGTGGAAACCGTGGAAAACTCGTCTCCGTGATTTAGCGGGAGAGTAAGTAGTATAGGACATTATCCATTGTTAGGGAACGGTTGTAATGGTAGTGAGAATGTAGAATCGTCTTTGGAGCGGACCTGGGAGTGGCAAGCATAAGGGACGAAGACGGGGAAACATGTTGTATGCGATCATACCAGCACTAAAGCACCGGATCCCATCAGAACTCCGAAGTTAAGCGTGCTTGGGCGAGAGTAGTACTAGGATGGGTGACCTCCTGGGAAGTCCTCGTGTTGCATTCCTTTTATAATTATTTTTTGCGCCTTGTGACAAACATATCGCACGTGCGCGATATATATTAATCCCGTTATATTATTTTTGACGTTTGCGATATGTTTAAGCTCGATGCTCATTGCTCGCGCGTCTTGGGGCGGCTTTGTGGCGCGAAGAGCGCTTTCTGAAAGGGGTGGAAAAAACTCGTGTTGCTGCGGTATGGAGGAAGGGGTGGAAACCGTGGAAAACTCGTCTCCGTGATTGAGCGGGAGAGTAAGTAGTATAGGACATTATCCATTGTTAGGGAACGGTTGTAATGGTAGTGAGAATGTAGAATCGTCTTTGGAGCG
>NW_021279833.1:0-1602 GCF_002162155.2 Triticum dicoccoides
CTATTCTACTTATGATAAAGAATTATATGCTCTTGTTCGGACCTTAGAAACATGGCAACATTATTTATGGCCCAAGGAATTTGTTATACATTCTGATCATGAATCTTTGAAACACATTAAAAGTCAAGCAAAACTGAACCGTAGACATGCTAAATGGGTTGAATTCATTGAGACTTTCCCTTATGTCATTAAACACAAGAAGGGTAAAGAAAATGTTATTGCTGATGCCTTGTCTCGTCGTTATACTATGCTTTCACAACTTGACTTTAAAATATTTGGTTTGGAGACCATCAAAGATCAATATGTTCATGATGCTGAATTTAAAGATGTATTGCAGAATTGTAAGGAAGGGAGAACTTGGAACAAGTTCGTTCTTAACGATGGATTTGTGTTTCGTGCTAACAAGCTATGCATTCCAGCTAGCTCCGTTCGTCTTTTGTTGTTGCAGGAGGCGCATGGAGGAGGCTTAATGGGACACTTTGGCGTCAAGAAGACGGAGGATATACTTGCTACACATTTCTTTTGGCCAAAGATGAGACGGGATGTTGAGCGTTTTGTTGCTCGCTGCACTACATGTCAAAGAGCTAAGTCACGACTCAATCCTCATGGTTTATATATGCCTTTGCCAGTACCTAGTGTTCCTTGGGAGGATATATCTATGGACTTTGTTTTAGGTTTACCTCGAACAAAGAAGGGGAGGGATAGCATATTTGTTGTCGTGGATCGGTTCTCAAAAATGGCACACTTTATACCATGTCATAAAAGCGATGATGCTGTTAATGTTGCTGATTCGTTCTTTCGTGAAATTATTCGCTTACATGGTGTGCCAAATACTATTGTTTCAGATCGTGATACTAAATTTCTTAGCCACTTTTGGAGATGTTTATGGGCTAAATTGGGGACTAAGCTGCTTTTTAGTACTACTTGTCACCCCCAAACTGATGGACAAACTGAAGTAGTTAATAGAACATTGTCTACTATGCTTAGGGCTGTTTTGAGGAATAACAAGAAAATGTGGGAAGAATGCTTGCCTCATATTGAATTTGCTTATAATCGCTCATTGCATTCTACTACTAAGATGTGCCCTTTTGAAATTGTGTATGGTTTCCTACCTCGTGCACCTATTTATTTGTTGCCTCTTCCATCTTCAGAGAAGGTTAATTTTGATGCTAAAGAACGTTCTGAATTGATTTTAAAAATGCATGAGTTAACTAAGGAAAACATTGAGCGTATGAATGCTAAATATAAACTTGCTGGAGATAAGGGTAGAAAACATGTTGTGTTTGCGCCTGGAGATCTTGTTTGGTTACATTTGCGTAAAGATAGATTTCCTAATCTGCGCAAATCAAAGCTAATGCCACGTGCTGATGGTCCTTTTAAGGTGTTAGAGAAAATAAATGATAATGCATATAAACTTGAGCTACCTGTAGATTTTGGGGTTAGTCCCACTTTTAACATTGCAGATTTGAAGCCTTATTTGGGTGAGGAAGATGCGCTTCCGTCGAGGACGACTTCATTTCAAGAAGGGGAGGATGATGAGGACATCAATACCATTGTTACACCCACAACCCCTACTGTTACATATACTGGACCAATTACTAG
>NW_021279834.1:0-1419 GCF_002162155.2 Triticum dicoccoides
TTGTGGTCCGTCAAGCCATTCTGTCCTGAATGACTTGGAGAAACAAACTCCAGTACCCCATCCATATCTAGGATTGGGTCAAAGTAGTTGTATTCCGCAGATCAAATGCCAATCCAGCTTTTGGTTCTGTTCTACCTTGAAGTATTACCGTCTTTATGTCAGGATTTTCATGAGGATTGCACCGGCTCTTGTGAATTCTTGATGTAGTGATACTTCTCGCCATCATTATTCATCCCTCGGTTCCGTGTTGTCGCAACCGGAATACCAACAAATGAATTGTGATGTGTGAAATCAATACTCCCAGCAACTTCGTTGCTTGGTAGTTAAAGGATAATAATTTCATTCTTAGCGTGTTGGTTTTTGAATTATCCTTCTAAGACTGATTGTGCTACCTAGTCCCTATTTCTGGTGCACTCCTTGATCGATGAGTTAGGATTATTTCAAATCCTTGCTCTATTGATCATATCGTCTTGCCCTGAAAAGCAAGATTGTTCTCGAGCTTAGTAACATACCGGTGGTTCGTGATTTTCTGAATATCTTCTCTGAAGTATTACCAGGTTGTCACCTGACCGCTATGTTGAGTTCGTGATCAAGTTGGTTTATTCCTGTAAACCACCCCTTCTCCAAGAGTCCGTGTTGGATACCCTGAGCTAGTTGGATAAGCTAAACAACAACTTGGAGAGTTGGAAGATAAAAGCTTGTCCGACTTAGTTCATGTTAAGGGATATCTTTTTGTGTGTGTGTGTGTGTGTTGAAGGAAGATGATATCTTCATCAATTGGTCCTTGTGAACAATTGTTGGATCTATTATCTTACCCAAACCTTTGATTGAGTATGGGCTATCATCCAATCAGACCAGAACCAACGATATTCGTAATGTTGTCTTACTCGTGGTTGATCCCTTGAGCATACACCATTATATCTTTTGGGTCTGACCAATGCTATCACTTGTTCACTTAACTATGGAATTCCTTTTAAAAGGAAACCCAGATGAATTGTTGTTGTGCCCATTGACAACATCCTTGTCTTCTTCATAATTTTGCTGAACATTAAGCTAGTGTTGGAAACTTTTGAAAGCATTTGTTCATGCTAGCTCATGAAGCATATGTTTGGATGAAGGTAGTGACTTCCTTTAATTCATGTGCATCTGATGCAAGTTGCCGCCGTGGAATCGAGAAAGTCAATGTTGCTTCCTCTGGAATCATCGTAAGTCAGTCATGCACACGTGCGAAGTATTCTGTGGTCTGGAGACTTGCAACCTCCATTCTATATGTGTCCCTAGCACACTAAGCCACTGATTGATTTGTTCAAGGAGAAGGAGTATCTTCATAAGAGCTAATCCGGACTTATGAAAGAACTTCGATATCCTCGCTGATGGTTCCCAACCAGAACTCGGTAGTGTTTTATTTGAAGACTACCA
>NW_021279835.1:0-1265 GCF_002162155.2 Triticum dicoccoides
CAAACTTTCATTTTTTCTTCCTAGACTCGATGAGCCTGGAATATCCTGACGCCAACCAGATCTGAATCTCAGGCAGATATGATGGTCGAAACATTTTCCAAGAACTATAATATTGGTCCCTCGATAACTGATAAATTGGATGTCGTGGCCAGCACCTCCCAGCCGAAAGACCTATTATTGTAGTATCTTGATTGAAGAAGTTGGCCGCCTCCCCATAGGGATTTCGTAGGATTTACTCCCTAGTTGCCCCTATGGATTTTTGAGATCCCGAAGTCCGACCTTTTACTTGATGTTCTAGATATCAAACCATATCTATGGATGGGTTACGCTAGCACATCAAGGAGAACATTAGAAGCGGAGTGCTAAATGTCTCTCGGTCGATCATCCAGATTTTATTTCCTTGGCCCCGCCAAGGGTGAAATCTGAAAAGGTGTTATCCTCCTTTGCGTCTGCATCCTCCATCACCATTCATCATGGTAGTAAGTTGTGTTACCGGACCCTTGACACGGATGTTGGTAAAACCTTGATGATTATGGAATTGCTCAAGTTCTTGAGAGCACACACAAGCGCTACGTGTTATCATCGGCACTAGCTGGGTTTGCTCTCAGTTCCCTCGGCAATGCTATGACCTTTTCAAATAGTGAATTCACTCTCTATTGTTGGGTTCTTCCCCAGTTACCAGAATCATTCCCAGCATTTGCATTTTGTTCCCAGCTTGCACCACCAATGTGCCATTCTACCATGGGTCTCTTCCATTTCCGGTGATAAGCAAATTCATCCATTACATTGTCTTCAACAAGGTAATCCACATCATCCAAGTCCGAGTATGCCATTCTACCGACCCCCGCCAATCGATTGCTGTGATTTGCCTTAGGCTGATATAGAGAGTCTCAATGATCTCTGAATCAAAGGTAATTCTTTTTGCCACTTAAGCTAATAATCTACGAATCACCCTCCTCCAGGATGTTTCGTCGTGGTTTCATAGCAATCCAACTCCTCGCTACGTTGACAATCGTTTACCACCTTCTTAAGTGTGGAATTATTGTCTACCTAGTGAACCTCGTCACTTGCTCCACTCCATCCCTCTAGAGGTATGCTTCGTCTCTCAGCCCGAGAGATGATCCTATGTCTTATTCCGTGAGTTGTTCGATCTTCGAGAAGATCGACCCTTCTAGAGTCTCCTTCTTCTCTCCAGGTCATGTTAGCAGGATTTCTCAGAGCAAGACTTCAAGATAATAATGGTGAATGAATCAACGTTCAACTGA
>NW_021279836.1:0-1662 GCF_002162155.2 Triticum dicoccoides
GTAAGAATCCATCACACCCGATCATCACGTGGTGCTTAGAAGCGACGAACTGTAGCAACGGTGCACAGTTAGGGGAGAACACTTCTTGAAATTTTTGTAAGGGATCATCTTATTTACTACCGTCATCCTAAGTAAACAAGATGCATAAACATAATAAACATCACATGCAATTATATAGTTGTGACATGATATGGCCAATATCATATAGCTCCATTGATCTTCATCTTCGGGGCTCCATGATCATCTTGTCACCGGCTTGACACCATGATCTCCATCATCATGATCTCCATCATCGTGTCTTCATGAAGTTGTCACGCCAACGACTACTTCTACTTCTATGGCTAACGCGTTTAGCAATAAAGTAAAGTGAGTTACATGGCGTTCTTCAATGACACGCAGGTCATACAAAAAATAAAGACAACTCCTATGGCTCCTGCCGGTTGTCATACTCATCGACATACAAGTCGTGAATCCTATTACAAAGAACATGATCTCATACATCACAATTCATCATTCATCACAACTTCTGGCCATATCACATCACATGATCAATCGCTGCAAAAACAAGTTAGACGTCCTCTAATTGTTGTTGCATCTTTTACGTGGCTGCAATTGGGTTCTAGCAAGAACGTTTTCTTACCTACGAATAACCACAACGTGATTTTGTCAACTTCTATTTACCCTTCATAAGGGCCCTTTTCATCGAATCCGCTCCAACTAAAGTGGGAGAGACAGACACCCGCCAGCCACCTTACGCAACTAGTGCATGTCAGTCGGTGGAACCGGTCTCACGTAAGCGTACATGTAAGGTTGGTCCGGGCCGCTTCATCCCACAATACCGCCGAAGCAAGAAAAGACTAGTAGAGGCAAGTAAGATGAAAAAATCCACGCCCACAACAAAATTGTGTTCTACTCGTGCAAAGAGAACTACGCATAAACCTGGCTCTGATACCACTGTTGGGGAACGTTGCAGAAAATTAAAAATTTTCTTACGGTTTCACCAAGATCCATCTATGAGTTCATCTAAGAAACGAGTCAAGGGAGAGAGTTTGCATCTACATACCACTTGTAGATCACGAGCGGAAGCTAGCCAAGGGGATGGTGATGATGGAGTCGTACTCGAACGTGATTCGGATCACCGATGTCCAAGTGCTGAACGGACAGCACCTCCGCATTCAACATACGTACGGGACGGGAGACGTCTCCTCCTTCTTGATCCAGCAAGGGGGAAGGAGAGGTTGAGGAAGATTGCTCCAACGGCAGCACGACGGCGTGGTGTAGTTGGTGCAGCAGTACTCCGACAGGGCTTCGCCAAGCATATACGGAGGAGGAGAGGTGTTGGGGAGGGGAGGGGCTGCGCCTTGGCTTGTGTCAAGCTCCCATGCGCCTCCCCACTATATATAGGGGTGGAGGGGCTGGTTTCTTGCCCTCCAAGTCCATTGGGGCGTTGGCCAAGGTGGGAGGAAAGAAATCCCATCATTTCCTTCCCCACCGATTGTTATCCCCCCTTTTTAGGGATCTTGATCTTATCCCTTCGGGATATGATCTTATTCCTTCTAAGGGGGGATCTTGGTGCGCCTTGACCAGGGGTGTGGGGCCTTTCCCCCACTACTCACGTTCATGTGGGTCCCCCCATGCAGGTGGGCCCCACTCCGGAACCTT
>NW_021279837.1:0-1095 GCF_002162155.2 Triticum dicoccoides
CAAACTCAAACATGGCCTTTTAAAGTGCTTTTCCTTGTTCTGTTAAAAACATCAATTTAACTTGTTTGATCATGCATGAAAATAGTACAGATGGATAGATTGGATTTTTCTGATCATTTTTCATATATAATTTGTCCAATTTGGAGTTACAGAATAAAAGTTATGAATTTTTGAAGTTTAAATAATATTCTGGAATTTCCTGATTTAAATTAAATCCAGAAAATCGATTACTGCGTCAGCCTGACGTCAGTGTGACGTCAGCAGGTCAACGGAACAGGTCTGGGTCAAACCTGACAGTGGGTCCCGCATGTCAGGGTGATTATTTTAATTAAAACTTAATTAAAACTAATCCTGTTTAATTAACAGGGCTGGGCCCCACCTGTCATTGACTCAGGGGAGTCAACCAGGGCCCACCCGTGGTCAAACCCGGGTCGGCTGCACCGGCGTTTAGCCGCCGGCGAGCCCGACGCGGCGGCGGGAGTGGTTTTGGCCATTTCGGCCACCAAATGGGCCGCGGAGACCACCGGAGGGGATCTGAGGACAAACCGCAGCTCTTGGCGGAGTCCGTTGAGGTCGGGGTGGCCGGAGTTGGCGCCGGCGACGACTTGGGCGGCCACCGGGGTTCGGCCGAGGACGAACTTGACGCTAGAGGGGTCGGTGAGGCTCGGGGAGTGGCTAGCTAGATGCTACGTGACACGGTGAGCATGACGGACACCAGTTTGTGGCCGGAGGATGACCGGGAGCACGTCGGCGACGAGCTCCACGGCGGTGGGTGCGGTTGAGCTCCGGGAGGTTGCTACACGGCTCGGGAGCAAGAACGGAAGGGAGGGGAAGATGGCTAAGCTCACAGTGAGTGCAACGGAGTCCTTGGAGCGGCCGGAGATGGACCGGAGCGACGACGGCGTTGAAGGGGATCTCCGGCGACGGTGAGCTCGGGCGAGGTCGGTGCGGTGGACTCGGGCGTTGCGAGCGCTCGGGGCTCGGCTGCTCGATGAAGTGGACAGCGGCGGAGCTCCTGGACACGGTGGCACGGCGTGGGGTGGACGGAGGGCGTGGCTACGGCGAGGGGGTGGCGGCGATGGCGTCGGCCATGGC
>NW_021279838.1:0-2958 GCF_002162155.2 Triticum dicoccoides
GCGACGGTGGTGTTCGGCCGTGTGAGAGAGAGAGCGAGGGAGTGGAGGGGAGAGTCGGGGGAGAGTGAGAGAGAGCAGGGGGGGAGGCGTGGCGTCGTCCAGGCATCGAGGCGAGGAGGGGAGGGCAGGCAGGCAGGGAGAGAGGTGGCGTGGCGCGGTGGCGCGCGCGCGCGCCGGCCACACTCCCCTCCCTCTGTCGGGACGAAGACGACAGAGGAGGGAGGCGGGCTGGGCCGCCTGCTGGCTGGGCCGGCCAGCTGGCTGGGCTGCACAGGGAGGAGCCCAGGTAAGTTTCTCCCTTTATTTATTTTCTGTTTCTGTTTTTATTTAATATATCTGCAACTTTGTTGAATTTAATAAAATACCTAGGCAACTTCAAAAATCACCAAATCACTCCTGGTCCATAGTTGGATTATTTCCAACATGAAACATTTTAGTTTGGAGGTATTTGAGCATTTAAATATTTTATATAATTTTAAATTCCCAAATTCAAATATTTATGAATTAATTCAAAAACCCTAAGATGGCCTAGGAAAATGTGCACCACTTTTGGCAGAGGTTCTGAACCAAGACAAAATGATGGGCATTTTAGAAGGGCATTTCAGGTTCATTGAAAATTATTTTAGTAAACCGTAGTTGGTTTCAGAGGGGACTGGGGGTTCTGTCATCCCCATTTCAAGTTTCTGATGAAAGAGTAAACATGATGCAACACTCTAATGCATGACTAGCTAGGGTGTGACAACTCACCCCCACTCAAAAGAATCTCGTCCCGAGATTTGGGTTCCTCCGGGAAGAAGGCGGGGTAGTCGAGTCGAAGACGATCCTCCCTTTCCCAAGTTGCTTCATCCTCAGAATGGTGCGACCATTGAACCTTGAGAAACTTGATATTATGACGTCGAGTGGTACGTTCGGCCTGATCGAGGATACGAATGGGGTACTCTCGATATGTAAGATTATCTTGGAGATCAAGCATTTCGTAGTCCACTCCACGGATAGGATCCGAGAAGCAACGCCTGAGTTGAGAAACGTGGAAGACATCGTGGACTCTGGAGAGATGCGGAGGTAGTTCCAGCTGGTAGGCAACTTCTCCTCGTCTGGCGAGAATGCGAAAAGGTCCAATGTAACGAGGAGCCAATTTGCCCTTGATACCGAAACGATGGGTTCCCTTCAGAGGGGTGACCCGAAGATAAGCCTTCTCGTCAACCTCGAAAGTCATAGCCTTATGTTTTCGGTCATATTGACTCTTTTGACGAGATTGAGCTGTTTTCAACTTTTCACGAACGATACGAACTTGTTCTTCTGCTTCCTGAATCATATCCGGGCCAAAGAATTGTCTTTCCCCGGTCTCTGACCAGTTAAGGGGTGTTCGACACCGTCGTCCATAGAGAACTTCAAAAGGGGCTTTACCCAAGCTAGATTGATAGCTGTTGTTATAAGCGAATTCGGCAAATGGAAGGCACTTCTCCCAATCCATTCCGAATGAGATAACAGAGGCTCGAAGCATGTCTTCTAGAATCTGGTTGACGCGTTCCACTTGACCGCTCGACTGAGGGTGGAAGGCGGTGCTAAAGGAGAGACGGGTTCCCATAGCATTTTGGAAACTTTCCCAAAATTGAGAGGTGAAAAGACTTCCTCGATCCGAGTTAATTTCCAAAGGAACACCATGGAGAGACACTATTCGGGAGATGTATAAGTCTGCCAGCTGACTAGCGGTTATACTCTCACGAACAGGTAAAAAATGGGCTACTTTGGAAAGACGATCGACCACGACGAAAATAGCATTATTCCCTCTCTTGGTCCTGGGAAAACCGGTAATGAAATCCATACCAATTTTATCCCATTTCCATTCAGGAATAGCTAGGGGTTGAAGGGTGCCAGCAGGCCGTTGATGCTCTGCTTTTACACGACGACAGACGTCGCAATTAGCAATATACTGAGCAATTTCTCTCTTCATTCTAGTCCACCAAAACCTCTGGCGTAGGTCCTGATACATCTTAGTGCTACCGGGATGAATGGTGAGAGGAGATTCATGAGCTTCCTTAAGGATCAATCGCCTCAGGTTTCGCACTTTGGGAACCACTAGTCGATTCCCGAAGTATACGACCCCTTGATCATTAATGGAGAAGCAATTCGCAATTCCTTTCTGAATGTTTCTCTTGATGCGGGAGATTCCCGGATCTACCTTCTGTGCTTTGATAATCTGGTCCGTAAGGGTAGGTTTTGCCACCAAGGTGGAAAGAAAACCTTGAGGAACAATGTGAAGGTTAAGCTTCCGAAATTCCTCATGGAGAAGCGGTTGACTTTGTTGTAACATCAGATTGTTACAATAAGATTTACGACTTAGCGCATCAGCCATAACGTTGGCTTTCCCTGGGGTGTAGGTTATCCCTAAGTCGAAGTATGTGATCAACTCAACCCAACGTCTTTGCCTGAGATTCAGATCCGGTTGGGTGAAAATGTACTTCAGACTTTGGTGATCAGTGAAAATTTCGCAACGATTACCGAGGAGGTAATGTCGCCAGGTCTTAAGTGCATAGACTACGGCTGCAAGCTCTAGATCATGAGTAGGATAATTCTCCTCATGTGGGTGCAATTGCCGTGAAGCGTAAGCAATTACGTGTCGATCTTGCATGAGAATGCAACCTAGTCCTTGTCGCGAGGCGTCGCAGTAGATAACAAAGTCCTTGGAGAAGTCTGGCGGTACCAGTACGGGAGCAGAGGTCAGGCGTCTTTTCAGTTCCTGAAAGCTGTGCTCACATTGTGGAGTCCATTCGAACTTCTTATCTTTCTTGAGGAGTTCGGTTAGAGGTTTGGCAACTTTGGAGAAGTTCTCGACAAAGCGACGACAATAGCTCGCTAAGCCCAGAAAACTCCGAACTTGCTTGACCGATTCAGGTGGAGTCCAATTAAGGACGGCTTGAACTCGCTCAGGGTTAACAGCAATACCTTTACCAGATA
>NW_021279839.1:0-934 GCF_002162155.2 Triticum dicoccoides
CAAGGGTATCTCCAGGCTATCTATGCTGATCCCACTCAGGAGGATTCACGGACTCGCACCACTGCTGAGATGCTCGAGGATAAGGACCGTGAAAATCGGGCCTTGAGGTTAGAGCTCTTCAATACCCGTGCTGACCACTGGGCCACTTTGACTCGGTTCGCACCGGCGGTGCAAGCTGGATATTCAGATATGCGCGATCTCTATCCTGTGAGATCTGCTCTGCCAGACGTGATGGTTTGGCGTGATGTAGGAGGCATCACCCCACCTCGCGGTCCCCGCAGGCCACCGTTTGTTGGTCCAAGGCCTCATCCTAGCCCCTATGGACCACAAGCTCCGCGAGACCGTCTGTTTCCGGATGATCATGTTGAACTTCCAGGCTATGGAGGCGACTTCTACGAGGACTACTACGGATTGGTCTGAGTTAGTGGTAGTATCACTAGTTCGCACTAGCTGTGTCCTCTATCGTCCCGCGTGACTCGTGGGATATGACCTAGTTTGTACTCTTCCGGAGATGTAGAAAATAATGTATAAGAGCTTGGAATGCCTCCGATGAGATGTAATCCTCTTTCACCGTAATAGTACTTTGTTTGGTCTTGTACTAAACCCTGTATGGTGTGTATGACGATGGAATAAAAGAAGCAGTTTCTGTATCTACCATGTCATACGGATGATCATCTTGCATTTCGAGTTATTCCTTACATTCTATATCCTATGTCGGAATTTTACCATCCTGACTAAATCATTGTCTTGTTTACCTAGGATGGTCAACACGCGCGCTAACCCTGCTTCCCAAGAGCAGGCCGAAGGCAGTGAAGCCAGGAATGAAAATCTGCCTCATCCTCCTTCACTAGCCGAGGTGATGATGGAAGCTGAGAGAAACAAGCGGGAGACAAACCGTTTGTTGGAGCGTATTGAACAGAATACAGCACACCAT
>NW_021279840.1:0-744 GCF_002162155.2 Triticum dicoccoides
AGTTTTTCGTAGTTTAGATCGAGTCTGTTCTTCATACCTATAGTCCACGAAAAAGCCACAAAAAAAATTAGGGTTAGTTCATCATATCCGAACCAATCTGAGCCTTGCATAATCTTTTTAGGGTTTTGCTTTGTTGAATTTGCGGTTGCATCGTCGTGTCTAGTTGCTGGTCTTAGAGTCTAGTCTTTTAGAGTTTCGAGTTCTGGTCATAAGTTGTCACGCCGCCGCCGCACTATCATCATCGCCCCTGCCATCTACCACCACCGCACCGAATCCGTATCCATATACCACCACCAATCCGTGTCCATATACCACCACCGATCCATATCCATATACTACCACCGCTACCACCACCGCTGCCATATACCACCACCATATATCCACCACCAATCCGAGTTCTTTGCTTATTAGGTTTGTTTTCGGGATCCATCTAGATTCCGATTCGTGTTTCCTTGCCGGAGTAGGTTTCGGAAAAAAAAAATTCATCTAGAGTCGGGTAGCCACGCTCCGTTTAGGCCCAAAATTTTTCGAAAACGCATTTTTCGAAAAAATTTCTGGCTATCCTATTTTTAGGTGTTTCTGAGTGTTTTGAGACAGGTGCCATTATAGGAAGTTTTTTTTGACCTGTTTCCAGTTTTTGGGTCCGAGCAGTCGAAAAAAAAAAAATTTGGTTGGGAAAAAAAAATTCCGTGCCCATCCTGTCAGTTTGACCTAGGAAGAGTTTTGAGACACTCGCCATTATAG
>NW_021279841.1:0-2336 GCF_002162155.2 Triticum dicoccoides
CCACAGCAAATCCCCTCCGTGTAGACCCGACGCGTCCGTTTCCCCCCTCCAGGTGTCGGTGGCGGCGCCGTCCGTGAGGGGGGCACACCCCGGACACGCGTGCCGGGCGTTTGCAACCGCCACAACACTTCCAGACTTGTGAGAGGCCGCCTACACAAGATTTGGCGGCATGCTAGCCCCCGGAGGCCGCCGGCCACAGCCGTAGACGCGCGAAGGGCAATCCGCGTAGAGGGAATTTTTCGGATACTTATCCATCACCAAAAAATATGAAAAAATACGCTCGTTCCTATAGCACATGTGCCCACGTCGTGCAAAAAACTCATGATTTTATCGCGCTCTGAGTATTTAGTAATATTGACGCCGCATCGTTACCGCAGAACGTCTACTACTGTGTCATCGCCGTCCGTGAGGGGGGGCCACGCCCCGGAGACGCGTCCCGCCTCTTCGGACATGCCACCACACCACCCCGCATGTATGAGGGCCCGGTGCGACGCTCCGGTGGCATTGCTACCCCCAGTGCCCCCGTCCCGCCTAACCCTGTAGCGTTTGACCACGGGATCTAGCCCTTTGACTTTGTACGGACGGGCTTTGACCAGTGGACCTCCCCACCCGGTTATGTTAGGTCAGCCCATAGGAACACTTTGGAGCAACATCCGGGCCAGACCCACAGCAAGATCCCCTCCGTGTAGACCCGACGCGTCCGTTTCCCCCCTCCAGGTGTCGGCGGCGGCGCCGTCCGTGAGGGGGGCACACCCCGGACACGCGTGCCGGGCGTTTGGAACCGCCACAACACTTCCAGACTTGTGAGAGGCCGCCTACGCAAGATTTGGCGGCATGCTAGCCCCCGGAGGCCGCCGGCCACAGCCGTAGACGCGTGAAGGGCAATCCGCGTAAAGGGAATTTTTTGGATACTTCTCCATCACCAAAAATTATGAAAAAATACCATCGTTCCTATAGCACATGTGCCCACGTCGTGCAAAAAAACTCATGATTTTATCGCGCTCCGAGTATTTAGTAATATTGACGCCGCATCGGTACCGCAGAACGTCTACTACCGTGTCATCGCCGTCCGTGAGGGGGGGCCACGCCCCGGAGACGCGTCCCGCCTCTTCGGACATGGCACCACACCACCCCGCATGTATGAGGGCCCGGTGCGACGCTCCGGTGGCATTGCTACCCCCAGTGCCCCCGTCCCGCCTAACCCTGTAGCGTTCGACCAGGGGATCTAGCCCTTTGACTTTGCACGGACGAGCTTTGACCAGTGGACCTCCCCACCCGGTTGTGTTAGGTCAGCCCATAGGAACACTTTGGAGCAACATCCGGGCTAGACCCACAGCAAGATCCCCTCCGTGTAGACCCGACGCGTCCGTTTCCCTCCTCCAAGTGCCGGCGGCGGCGCCATCCGTGAGGGGGGCACACCCCGGACATGCGTGCCGGGCGTTTTCAACCGCCACAACACTTCCAGACTTGTGAGAGGCCGCCTACGCAAGATTTGGCGGCATGCTAGCCCCCGGAGGCCGCCGACCACAGCCGTAGACGCGCGAGGGGCAATCCACGTAGAGGGAATTTTTCGGATACTTCTCCATCACCAAAAATTATGAAAAAATACCATCGTTCCTATAGCACATGTGCCCACGTCGTGCAAAAAAACTCATGATTTTATCGCGCTCCGAGTATTTAGTAATACTGACGCTGCATCGTTACCGCAGAACGTCTACTACCATGTCATCGCCGTCCGTGAGGGGGGGCCACGCCCTGGAGACGCGTCCCGCCTCTTCGGACATGCCACCACACCACCCCGCATGTATGAGGGCCCGGTGCGATGCTCCGGTGGCATTGCTACCCCAGTGCCCCCGTCCCGCCTAACCCTGTAGCGTTTGACCACGGGATCTAGCCCTTTGACTTTGCACGGACGGGCTTTGACCAGTGGACCTCCCCACCCGGTTGTGTTAGGTCAGCCCATAGGAACACTTTGGAGCAACATCCGGGCCAGACCCACAGCAAGATCCACTCCGTGTAGACCCGACGCGTCCGTTTCCCCCCTCCAGGTGCCGGCGGCGGTGCCGTTCGTGAGGGGGGGCACACCCCGGACACGCGTGCCGGGCGTTTGCAACCGCCACAATACTTCCAGACTTGTGAGAGGCCGCCTACGCAAGATTTGGCGCCATGCTAGCCCCCGGAGGCCGCCGGCCACAGCCGTAGACGCGCGAAGGGCAATCCGCGTAGAGGGAATTTTTCGGATACTTCTCCATCACCAAAAATTATGAAAAAATACCATCGTTCCTATAGCACATGTGCCCACGTCATGCAAAAAAACTCATGATTTTATTGCGCTC
>NW_021279842.1:0-1253 GCF_002162155.2 Triticum dicoccoides
AAAGCAGTAGCGCGGGGTCGACTCAGAGCAACCCTTGGGACACCACTCTAAATAGGGGGTTGAATATAATGAAGAACAAGGATAAGCTCAGTAAGCCGACGTCAGCTGGTCGTGTGGCCGGCAAAGGCTTGTCGACAAAATGGGGGTCATACTATACCGCTGGTGTGCGGAAGGAGAAAAAGACCAGCTCGGAAAGCCAGGCGCGAGAGGTTCAAGAACTCAAGGCACAGGTGGCGCGGATTCCGGAGATTGTCCAAGAGCAAGTGGAACAACGACTCGGAGCGACGATCACCGCCCTTGTGCCTACCTTGATCTCGGGGTTGAGTGCGTGGATTGCGGGTGGCCAACAGGGGCCGCCCCCGATTCCTAGCTTCACGGCCAGCAACTCGCATAATGCGATGGCGGGGCCATTGGTGCCTCCGGCGGAGGCGGCATTGGTGTCTCCGACGCCGGCACGGGAGCTTAATGCACCCGGGTGTACGCCGGCCGGCACCTCTTCAGCAAGCGGCCGCTCCGTCAACTGCACGCCCGCCGTTGGCGGTGCCTCGACATTAGCCGAGCTCGACGCCATCATCACGGTAACTAATTAAGCCTCTCTCGGCCGAGGACTTCATCTCCTTGCCTTTGACTGGGCATCCCTGACGCCCTACATGTTTTCGCAGGGCGCCGCCGACGTTCCGTGCACTCTGCTCCACTTCGTGAACAACGAGTTGGTCGATGTCGCCAAGGGCAAAATCGTTCAACCGGGCAACCCCTTGTTCCACGGTACCCAGATGCCACCCAACTTGTTTAGGGTTCAACTGGTTCGGGTGCTGCCAGGCTGCGACGACTTGTTACCTCCGATTCGACCCATCGGGGCCGACGATGATGACGTGATGACCCTCAGCGCCTGCCTGAGCTGGCCCCTGCTTTGGCCGAAGAGCCAGATTCATTTGGGGGCGGGGGACACCACCCCAAAGACAACACCGCCAGTCGTGCCGGCGCCAAGTCGGCCCCATGGCAAGACCGCCGTAACGGTGCCGGACATCCCTATGCCACTGGATCCAAACATGCATATGGCACAGGATCAGAACGACGACGACGACGACGATGATACATTTGGCAACGTCGATCAGTACTTTGCCGAGCATGGGTACGATGGCGACTTCATGGGGCCTCCTTCTCAAGAACCAAACCCAACAAAAGACGTGTGCGATCTAGCTCGTACCGCGGAGAAGCCAAGTTGCAACAGGCGCCGTCTGGCGTTCAGCTCT
>NW_021279843.1:0-631 GCF_002162155.2 Triticum dicoccoides
GGCTCTCTCTTTCCCTCTCTTCCTGTGATCCCCGAGTGCACCGCAGCACGCCGCCGAGCACCACCGCGGCCACCGCCTTCCCCTCGCCTCTCCGACGCGCCCCCGAGCTCCGCCGTGACGTCCCCGTCCCTACCACGAAGCCACACGACGCCGGACGCCCTGGAGCGCCGTCACCGACGCCATCTTCTTCCTCTGCACCGACGGCCGTCGTCGCTTGATTCGCCGCCCACAGAGCGTCCCCGGCCTCACCCTCGCGCTCGTTGGACTCGCGGTGAGCCGCTGAACCGTTCCCCTCTTCTTCCCATGCCGTTTGGCCGCTCTAGCCATTGCTTCCGCCGGACCCGAGAGCTCGCCGCCGCCGTGCCTCGTCACCGTCGTGGCCAGAGCCACCGTGGCTCAAAGCCGGGCACACCACCGTGCTCCAAACCTCACTAGGAGCACGTAGAACCCACCAGCTTCCCCTCCCGAGCACCACAACGCCAAACCCGCAGGTGCCCGAACTCCGGCCGCCGCCTTGGAGCTCGCCGCCGTCGACTCAGGCCACCCCAGCTCCTCCCGTTCGCTCCATTAGATGCGCTGCTTTGCCAGCTAGCCGTAGCCGCAAACCACGAGTAAAACGGTGCCCTGTAGC
>NW_021279844.1:0-1102 GCF_002162155.2 Triticum dicoccoides
CCCCGGGGTTCGTCAATCATGGAAATCGCTCAGGGACCCGAAATCAGTGAGTAATAGTCCATGAAACGGGCCAAACTCGGCCAAAACTGCAAATGTTGATGACAGACACATAAACACACCGTTGTTCGTCGATCGTGGAAATCGCTACGTGACCCCAAAACTGAGTAATAGTCCAAGAGACGGGCCAGAATCGGCCAAAACCGCGATTGTTGATGACCGACACGTAAGCGCGCTTTGGGGTTCGACAACCATGGAAATCGCTTTGGGACCCCAAAAAGGTGAGTAATAGTCCATGAAACGGGCCAGAATTGACAATAACCACGAGTGTTGATGACCGACACGTAAACGCACCACGGGGTTTGTTAATCGTGGAAATCACTACGGGACCCCAAAACAGTCAGTATTAGTCCATGAAACGGGCTAGAATTGGCCAAAACAATGAGTGTTGATGACCGACACGTAAGTGCACCTTAGGGTTCAACAACTGTGGAAAACGATTTGACCGCAAAACGGTGAGTAACAGTCCATGAAACGGGCCAGACTCGTCAAAAACCGCGAGTGTTGATGTCTGACACGTAAACGCACCCCGGGGTTCGTTAATCGCGGAAATCACTCCCGGACCCCAAAAAAGTGAGTAATAGTCCATAAAATGGGCCAGAATCAGCCAAAATTGTGACTGTTGATGACAGACATGTAAGCGCACCATGGGGTTCATAAACTATGGAAATCGCTTTGGGATCCCTAAACGGTGAGTAATAGTCCACGAAACGGGTCAGAATTGGCCAAAGCTGTGAGTGTTGATGACGGGCACGTAAACGCACCCCAGGGATCGTCAATCATCGAAATCGCTCTGGAACCCCAAAACGGTGTGTAACAGTGCACAAAACATACCAGAATCGGCCAAAATTGTGAGTTTTGATGACCGACACGTAAACGCACCCCGGTGTTCGTCAATCGTGGAAATCACTTCGGGATCCCAAAACTGAGTAATAGTCCAAGAAACGAGCAAGAATCGGCCCAATCTGCGAGTCTTGACGACCAACACGTAAGCACATCTTGGGTTCGACAACCATGGAAATCGCTTTGGAACTCCAAAATGGTG
>NW_021279845.1:0-999 GCF_002162155.2 Triticum dicoccoides
CCCCTCGCTCTCTCCCTCTCCCTTGTATCTCTCCTCTGCTTCCTCTCTCTCTCACTCGCCGAGCGCAGCCGCAGCCGCGCCACCGTAACGTCGCGGCCACCGTCTCCCCCTCGACCCCTCGCTGTGCTTGCGAGCTCCGCCTCGACCCTCTCTTCCTCCCCACCGATCCACGGCCCTCCGGAAACCCTGCATCGCCGCCCACGTCGCCGTTCCCCTCCTCGGCCACCGGAGATCGTCGCCGTCGATTCGCTGCACTCCGGCCGCCCCCGAGCCCACTAACCCTCCCTACAACTCCGCGGTGAGCCTCCGTGCAGAACCCCTCTCTCTCCCCTCGCGTTTGCAAGCTCTAGGCCATAGCTCCGCCGCGGCCGAACTCCGGCCGCCGCTGACCTCGTCACCGCCGTCACTACAGCCGCTTGAGCTCGTCTCGGAGCGTGTCACCGCACTCAGGAAGCCACCAGGAGCCTAACGCATATCCTAACTCGCCCTCCCGTGCACCACAACGCCAACCCCGCACTCACCGAACTCCGGCGCTGCCGCGAGCTCCGTTCCGACGAGCCCCGGCGTCCCCGCAGCCTCCCACCTACCCCATCAGATGCGGGAGAGCCCGGGCTACGCCCCGGTGCCCTCAGCGCGCGAATCCGATGCCCCTAGCGCAAGTCCGGCGTGCCCCGCCGTGCTCTGTGGTCACCGCCGGCCAAACTCCGGCGGGCCGATGTGGCCACTTAGTTAGGGGCTAATCACCCTATGAGCCACTGCCATGTGGGCCCCGAGCCTAATTAGGTTAGTTTAATTTTTCTGTTTAGATTAGTGCTAATCTGTGGACCCCATGTGTCAGATTTTGACTTAGTCAAGTCAACGTTGACCGGTCCCACCTGTCAGTGAGTGAAACAGCCCTGTGTCACTGACGTGTGGCCCCCACACGTCAGGTTTGACCAGCAGCAGCGTCTGTTGACCTGCTGACGTCACGGTGACGCACTGCTGACGTAGTAAATGTTT
>NW_021279846.1:0-1893 GCF_002162155.2 Triticum dicoccoides
AATTCAGACTCGTGATTCATCAAGTAAATATACTCAACATCTACTCAAATCATCTGTGAAGTAAGAACATAACGATATCCACTACATGCCTCAGCACTCATTGGATTGCACACATCAAAATGTATTACTTCCAACAAGTTGCTTTCTAGTTCCATTTTACTGAAAACGAGGCTTTCAGTCATCTTGCCCATGTGGTATGATTTGCATGTCTCAAGTGATTCAAAATCAAGTGAGTCCAAATGGTCCATTTGCATGGAGTTTCTTCATGCATATACACCAATAGACATGGTTCACATGTCTCAAACCTTTCAAAACAAGTGAGCCCGAAGATCCATCAACATGGAGCTTCTTCATGCGTTTTATACCGATATGACTTACGTGGCAGTGCCACAAGTAGGTGGTACTATCATTACTATCTTTTGGCATGAACATGTGTATCACTACGATCGAGATTCAATAAACCATTCATTTCAGGTGTAAGACCATTGAAGGTATTATTCAAATAAACAGAGTAACCATTATTCTCTTTAAATGAATAACCGTATTGCGATAGACATAATCCAATCATGTCTATGCTCAACGCAAACACCAATCTCGATGGTAGAGGTAGCATACGATATTTGATCAACCTTGGAAATACTTCCAACACATATCGTCATCTCACCTTTAGCTAGTCTCCGTTTATTCCGTAGCTTTTATTTCGAGTTACTAACACTTAGCAACCGAACCGGTATCTAATACCCTGGTGCTACTAGGAGAACTAGTAAAGTACACATTAACATAATACATCCAATATACTTCTATCGACCTTGCCAGCCTTCTTATCTACCAAGTATCTAGGGTAATTCTGCTCCAGTGGCTGTTCCCTTTATTACAGAAGCACTTAGTCTCGGGTTTGGGTTCAACCTTGGGTTTCTCCACTAGAGCAGCAGCTGTTTTGCTGTTTCATGAAGCATCCCTTTTTGCCCTTGCCCTTCTTGAAACTAGTGGTTTCACCAACCATCAACAATTGATGCTCCTTCTTGATCTCTACTTTTGTGGTGTCAAACATCGCGAATATCTCAAGGATCATCATATATGTCCCTGATATATTATAGTTCATCACGAAGCTCAAGCAGCTTGGTGGTAATGACTTCGGAGAACCATCACTATTTAATCTGGAAGATCAACTCCCACTCGATTCAAGCGATTGTTGTACTCAGACAATCTGAGCACAAGTTCAACAATTGAGCTTTTCTCCCTTAGTTTGCAGGCTAAGAAAATCGTCGGAGGTCTTATACCTCTTGACGTGGGCACGAGCCTGAAATCCCAATTTCAGCCCTCGAAACATCTCATATGTTTCGTGACGTTTCAAAACGTCTTCGGTGCCTCAACTCTAAGCCGTTTAACTGAACTATCACGTAGTTATCAAAATGTGTATGTCAGATGTTTGCAACATCCATAGACAACGTTCGAGGTTCAGCACACTGAGCGGTGCATTAAGGACATAAGCCTTCTATTAAGCAATGAGGACAAACCTCAGTTTACGGACCTAGTCCGCATAATTACTACTATCAACTTTCAACTAAATTTTCTCTAGGAACATATCTAAACAGTAGAACTGAAGCGCGAGCTATGACATAATTTGCGAAGACCTTTTGACTATGTTCAGGATAATTAAGTTCATCTTGTGAACTCCCACTCAGATAGACATCCCTCTAGTCATCTAAGTGATTACATGATCCGAGTCAACTAGGCCGTGTCCGATCATGACGTGAGACGGACTAGTCATCATCGGTGAACATCTTCATGTTGATCGTATCTACCATACGACTCATGCTCGACCTTTCGGTCTCTTGTGTTCCGAGGCCATGTCTGTACATGCTAGGCTCGTCAAGTCAACCTAAGTGTTTC
>NW_021279847.1:0-1893 GCF_002162155.2 Triticum dicoccoides
AATTCAGACTCGTGATTCATCAAGTAAATATACTCAACATCTACTCAAATCATCTGTGAAGTAAGAACATAACGATATCCACTACATGCCTCAGCACTCATTGGATTGCACACATCAAAATGTATTACTTCCAACAAGTTGCTTTCTAGTTCCATTTTACTGAAAACGAGGCTTTCAGTCATCTTGCCCATGTGGTATGATTTGCATGTCTCAAGTGATTCAAAATCAAGTGAGTCCAAATGGTCCATTTGCATGGAGTTTCTTCATGCATATACACCAATAGACATGGTTCACATGTCTCAAACCTTTCAAAACAAGTGAGCCCGAAGATCCATCAACATGGAGCTTCTTCATGCGTTTTATACCGATATGACTTACGTGGCAGTGCCACAAGTAGGTGGTACTATCATTACTATCTTTTGGCATGAACATGTGTATCACTACGATCGAGATTCAATAAACCATTCATTTCAGGTGTAAGACCATTGAAGGTATTATTCAAATAAACAGAGTAACCATTATTCTCTTTAAATGAATAACCGTATTGCGATAGACATAATCCAATCATGTCTATGCTCAACGCAAACACCAATCTCGATGGTAGAGGTAGCGTACGATATTTGATCAACCTTGGAAATACTTCCAACACATATCGTCATCTCACCTTTAGCTAGTCTCCGTTTATTCCGTAGCTTTTATTTCGAGTTACTAACACTTAGCAACCGAACCGGTATCTAATACCCTGGTGCTACTAGGAGAACTAGTAAAGTACACATTAACATAATACATCCAATATACTTCTATCGACCTTGCCAGCCTTCTTATCTACCAAGTATCTAGGGTAATTCTGCTCTAGTGGCTGTTCCCTTTATTACAGAAGCACTTAGTCTCGGGTTTGGGTTCAACCTTGGGTTTCTCCACTAGAGCAGCAGCTGTTTTGCTGTTTCATGAAGCATCCCTTTTTGCCCTTGCCCTTCTTGAAACTAGTGGTTTCACCAACCATCAACAATTGATGCTCCTTCTTGATCTCTACTTTTGTGGTGTCAAACATCGCGAATATCTCAAGGATCATCATATATGTCCCTGATATATTATAGTTCATCACGAAGCTCAAGCAGCTTGGTGGTAATGACTTCGGAGAACCATCACTATTTAATCTGGAAGATCAACTCCCACTCGATTCTAGCGATTGTTGTACTCAGACAATCTGAGCACAAGTTCAACAATTGAGCTTTTCTCCCTTAGTTTGCAGGCTAAGAAAATCGTCGGAGGTCTTATACCTCTTGACGTGTGCACGAGCCTGAAATCCCAATTTCAGCCCTCGAAACATCTCATATGTTTCGTGACGTTTCAAAACGTCTTCGGTGCCTCAACTCTAAGCCGTTTAACTGAACTATCACGTAGTTATCAAAATGTGTATGTCAGATGTTTGCAACATCCATAGACAACGTTCGAGGTTCAGCACACTGAGCGGTGCATTAAGGACATAAGCCTTCTATTAAGCAATGAGGACAAACCTCAGTTTACGGACCTAGTCCGCATAATTACTACTATCAACTTTCAACTAAATTTTCTCTAGGAACATATCTAAACAGTAGAACTGAAGCGCGAGCTATGACATAATTTGCGAAGACCTTTTGACTATGTTCAGGATAATTAAGTTCATCTTGTGAACTCCCACTCAGATAGACATCCCTCTAGTCATCTAAGTGATTACATGATCCGAGTCAACTAGGCCGTGTCCGATCATGACGTGAGACGGACTAGTCATCATCGGTGAACATCTTCATGTTGATCGTATCTACCATACGACTCATGCTCGACCTTTCGGTCTCTTGTGTTCCGAGGCCATGTCTGTACATGCTAGGCTCGTCAAGTCAACCTAAGTGTTTC